>NC_064628.1:117295139-117598169 GCF_023864275.1 Schistocerca cancellata | reverse complement strand
AAACGAACTGTACCTCAGAATAATGTTACAGCAATGAGAAATGCTGTATGGGCCACCTACTTTCGAAAGTTGTCCAAAGTGAGCACACTGTTCACGAACTTTGGCCTAAGGGAGCAGATTCTTGGTATGGTTACCAAAAAGCAAAAGAAATTGGTCAAATATACCATTCATAAGCATTCTCTTCCTGAGCCTGTCATGAATGATATAAAATCAGTCTTTATGAACCTGAGTGACCTGTTTTCCTTCATTGGAGCACTCAGAATAAAAATGAAAGTTTCAGCCATGGCATATGGAAAAGATTACTCAAGAATACTTTTGTAAGACTAAATACGTTAAAAGTTGGCGTGCTAGATGCAGTGATACCTTTCAATGAAGGAGTTGTAGGAAGATTGGAAGTCCTGAGAAATTTAGGCAAGAAATGTGGCTCTAATATGGAAGATCAGTTGCTTGCTTGTGACAGACAACGGGTGAATGAAGCTGAAAGATTCGCTCTTCAAGTTCCCAAAGAAGCAAGAAGTGCTAAAATGAATGCCAAGAGGAAGCTTGAAGATGTAGAAGTGCTGCAGAATGAAGACTATGCTTCAGGAATGTTCTGGCACACAGTTTAATAGGACTCACATCTTCATTCACAATTTCCCGAAAGTTATATTTTTCAGAATTGAGGTGCAAATATTTCCTAAAGGTTATAAAGCATTGCTCCAATTTTTTCTGTATCTTGCAATAGACCATACTTATGTAGTAGACCTAAGCTTTATTGCAGAATCAGCTAAATTATAGAAAAATAACATGATTACTAGAAAAAAATTATAAAAATTAAAATGTAAGATATAAACATGGCTGCGTTGTTAGCGACCGTTACAAGGTAAAATTAAAACAACTGCAGCCCAAGGTCGCGAAAATGAAGTCTTTTTGACCAAGATTTTGGCCACTTCTAAGAGTGCCTTCATCAGAAACAAACATTTAAAGCTGGCATGTCACATATAAAAAATTTACGCAGCGATAACTCTTTAGTCACAAAATATTGAAATATATCACACAGAGGCAGGCCACTAAGGGCTGCACCACACGTCGAATTGCGGTAGCAACAGACTCAGGTGCCTGCGTTAAGTTATTGTGGGCACGTGAACGCTGTACCAAAAGTGCCATCTAGTAGCCGCAAATACAAACCGGCTGCTTAACATTCCAAATATAGACAGGTGAAATGTGTATTGCATGAAGTAAGAGGCAATCTTTTATGTGACAGCAGCAGACATGGTAAAAATTTGCCTACGTAAGAGCTTAGAAGTACAGTTTAAAGGCTGGGAAACGCCATTACAGAATTACAAAAGGAGCGGAATAGCTCAGCGAATAGGAATGTAGTTACTATAAACCATTTAGTCAACAAACAGATATGAATCAACTTAGATAGAATAAATACTTCCGTAACTGCACGATGGAGCACGAAATCAAATATCAGGTAACGGCTTTATACCGTTGAAGAAGCTTTTATTACGTAATTGTAGCTGCTCATTAAGAATGATGCCATCATTTCGAGAAAGATGTTTAAAAATCTCTAATTCTTGAAGAACATTTAATCCACACCCTTACTTCTCAGTGTGCAAAATGTTGATATCGTGAAAACCTTAGGCTCGTGACCTGTAATTAGAAGGTGGTCAGGAAAAGACGAATTTTGGGTGTTAGCACCATTTTTTCTTAAAAGATGTTCTTGATATCTGACTGTAAAGGCACGTCTTTTTTGTCCTATGTAGTATGAAGAGCAGGTGTCGCAAAGAATCTTATAGACACCAGAGTTTTTCAAAGGGCAACGGGTCGATTTTAAATTATGAATAAATGAATAGAATTTTTTCAAACTATTACTGGTTGAAAAGGCGACATTACAGTTGCGTTTACTACGAAGAAGGCGTTGAATATGATAGGAGATGGGCCCGAAGAAACGAACAGAATAAAACTTTTTCTTTAAGCTGGACTCAACGGTAGACATACCGTGTGTAGTAACTCTTTTTACAGTTTTCTTTTTAAGGATGTTATCCCCTATGGCACATTCGTATTAGTTATGAACTGTTATCGTTTTGATTATGTTAATTTCTTCCTCAAATTTTTCTTTCGATAGTGGAATAGAAGTAGCTGTGTGAATAGCAGAGTAAAAGAAAGCGTTCTTATGAGATTGTGGGTGCGTAGAAGATGCAAGTAAGATCTGATCAGTATATGTTTCTTTACGAAAAACATTAAATGAGGTTTTATTTTCTTCTACTGTAAGCGTCAAATCAAAAAAATTCAACTGACGGGCCTCGTTTACGAGTTCGCTGGCGAAGGATATTTTCTCGTGAAGCTCATTGAAGAGACTGAAATACGGTCAATGCCATCAACAGGTCCTTTGTAGATGACTAGAGTATCATCGACATATCTGAAATAGGAGCGAATGCCTAGCGCTGTAGCTGAGAAACAGTTGAAGAACTTTTCTTGTAGAGAGTTAATGAAGATGTCAGCAAGAATACCAGCTGACGGATTTCCCATAGCGAGACCGGCGGGTTGCTGATACAATTGTTCATTAAACTGAAAATAGTTGTATTTGACTACGACTGTAATTAGATTCATAAAGTCAGTGATTCGTTCGTCTGAAAGCTCTTTTTTGAAATGACGTAAATGTTTTTCCGCGACTGTAAGCTTTTCTTGTACCGTAACGTTTGTATAAAGATTTTTGATGTATAGTGAAAACTCTACTGGGCTACATCATAAATGTTTTATTTTATGGACTAAGGAGTGACCATTGGTGATGGAATAATTGTTCTCGAAAACGAACGATTTTTCCAGAGTTTCATGAAGAAATTTGGCTAAATCATGGTACGGGCTATTCATGCTATTAGAAATCGGGCGTGTTGGATGGTTAGGTTTGTGAGCTTTGAACTGAGAACGAAGTTCTGGGGGCTGAGGTTTCATGTTGATAAGTATTTTCTTATGGAAGGGTTTGATAAAAATTTTGCGTTACTGATAGCTGAGCTGACTTCTTTTTGTAGTTCCGGGGTCGGCTCCTCATGCAGTTCCGAAATCTTATTTTCAGTAAAATATCTAATATTTTAGAAATATATTCAGAATTGTAGGCAATAACCAAAGAGCAACCTTTGTCAGACTTCGTTATTAAAGCGTCGTCTCCTTTATGTTTATTATTGATAGATTTAACCAATTTGCTATCGTTATGCGTAACATTTTGGACGATGGTTGCATACGCTATTCACGAGTTGTGACATAGTTACTGAATAACTTTAGCGGTGATCCAAGAAGTTAATGAGATACACATTTTTTTAGAAATATAAAACAATATATACGCATACTATTGGCACTGGTTCAACAGTGGGATTGCTAGACCTGAGAGTCCGCGTTTTGGAGGGAAGACAGCTTGTCTGTAGCGTCTTAATGCTTTGTTTCCTTCAGTCTATAGCCACATAACTGCATAAAAAAGGAAGAATGAATTACTGTAAACTTAAAACGTTCTTCTTATTTTTAATTTAGATCTTTTAAATCATGTTTTGTAAAGTTCTTGACTGATAGAACCATATTTGCATTATCGTGTAACCATAAATTATATCACAAGAGTCATTTAAGCTCTTCGATGAAAATGGAATTGCATTCACAAAAATAGCTTTTAGGTCTATATTGTAGAAAGAGAAGGAGAAGTAGATGAAGATGAGATAGGATAGTGCGAAAGGAATTTGACTGAACACTGATAGACCTAAGTGCAAACAAGGCTGAAGGACTAAACACACTCTCAGAATTAGTGAAAACCGTGGGAGAGCCAGCCATGACAAAAGTATTCACCTGGTCTGTAAGATAGATGAGGTAAGCGAAAGATTTCAACACGGGATGTAATAAGCCCAATTCCCAAGAAGGCCGCTGCTGAAAGCTGTGATTATTACCGAACTATTATTAAATATGGCACCCTCGCAGGATGCTGACAAGAATTATTTACTGAAGAAAGGAAAAAGCCGATGGACGGCACGTAAGTTAGGGTTCCGGAAAAACGTGAGAACACACAAGGCTATACTGACCTTACGACTTAGCTTAGGTGATAAATTATGGAAGAGCAAAGTTACCTAGATTTAGAGACAGCTTTTGGCAATGTTCATTGGAATACTCTCTTTGAAATTCTGAAAATATCAGGGATAAAGTACAGGGAGTGAAAGTATATTTATAACTTGTACAAAAACAGAATTGCAGTTTCAAGAGTCGAAGGATAAGAAACAGAAACAGTGGTTGACATGATAATGAGATATGTTTGTAGATTATCCACGATGTTTTTTAATTTTTACTGAGGCCTGTCAGCTCCATTTCATTTTTTCTTCCCCCTTCATTTGCTGGCGCACCACTAGATGGCATGAATTAGCCTTAGCTTCCTGTGTGTTATCACTGGCGCAGGAGTTTTGAAAAGACGCCAGAGACTGTGGAGCTGGGAAGTGTCCGGGTACGTGGCGAGAGGGCAGCGCGGGCGGTGGGCGGTCCGTCGGCTGTGTGGGCCGCTGGCTCTCTTTGTGCGGAGACTGGTTAGTTGCGTGTGTAGCGTACCGGCGGTGACTGCAACGAAGGTTTCACCACGCACTTCAGTGTGCTTCAGCTGAACTGTCCTCCCTTATGTCCACACTGTGCTATTTTAGATGCCAGCGTTTTGCATCTAGCTGAAATTATGTAATGACGACTTCTTGATGTAGCAATGGATGGTACCGCTCGCGCTGTGATATGCCTGCCTCTCTATCTCTTGCTTGATGGATCTGAAAAAAATTTTCACCCCTCGTGATTGTTGTTCACTACGACTGCTGCTTTTGTGTTTGATCCATTTAATGGTTAGTGTTTGATCTGTACGTGTAACGGTGGCTGTTTGCCATTATAGTTCCTACTTGAAGGTTTGCGTTACTGTTACTTATTTACGCCACAAGTTGTCTGGTACCTTAAATCTGGTGGATTGCAAATCAGTGTTATATTCCTGTGAGCCGTCAGGCTGTTTGTTCTTTGTTTAATGAAATTGGGTAATTAGGGATGTCAAATTGTTCATAGGTTTTGTGGTGAATCTGGCTTATTAAGTGGTTGTTTTTAACATCTTAGGATATTTTCTTGGATTTATTATTTAATTTGTTAATTATTTCAGTGAAGTTTCTTGAACTAACGAATGCTGTTATGTTTTAGGTCATTCTGAAATCTGAGTGACATGAAAGAGGATCTTACTTGTAAATGCGAACAATTAAGTACCAACTCCTTGTGGTAAGCTTCTGTTTCTCATAGAAATTTCAGTCTGGCGCAAAGAACTCTGGCTGTGTAGCCTCGGTGACTTATTGACTGTTTTTCTGTTTCAAGTAACTTTTTGACATTAATTATTTCACGCTATTTAGTTAAGTCGTTTTGGGGCAGGCATTTTATGTTGCTAAATGATATTTGCTCCGTGCAGTTTGGAGCAAAGTACTTTTTGATTATTATGGCAGATTTAAAGGTTTTATGCCATTAAGTTATTAATGTGTGGGTGAATTACATGTCCTTAACTTGTACCTTTGTTCACGTTTCACCTGTTGGGTGTTTCTTAAAAGCTCTCAGTTTTACCTGCTGCGGGTCCGCTGTTTGGTGCGACACTTGGCTCCTGGGGCCTATTGCTGTCACACACCGGCATGGTGTTTTTTGAAAACGTTTCAGGATGCCCGACATTACCTTAGCGGAGCTCTTCTCATTAGCAGTGTATTTTTTATTTAGCCTACACTCTTACTTAAAAGCTCTTATGTTAATATTTCCCTCCAGTATTTTACGTCTCTCCTGTAATGGGTAATATTGTCCGATTTGTTATTAACCATCAAATTCTCTAAATCAGATTTTTTAGGCCTGTACTTATTGTGCTAACACTAGGAAACTTTGAATATAATTTCTGCAGTGGTCAATGTTTTTTTTTCTAATAATTTTGGCATCACTTCTGTATTGCATTCATTCCAGGAATGTAAAAGGAAATGTTGTGGACTGTAACCCTTGGCACTTAACTTTCCTGGTTGGTCTGTTCCGAAAACTGAATGTCTGGATTTGTGAATTGTAATCAATAATCGCAGCTGCACATGTTCCTTTCAATGGCTAGTCTCAATAATATTAAAATTAATTTAATATTTTTAAAAAAACTTTTTAGAGCCATAACTGGCGATTTGTTCTTAAAGTTTTGGGAGAGTAATTCTTTTAAGTATTCCAAGGCTAAATTGGTTTAATTAAGGGATGTCTTCTCTTATTAAGTTGTAAATGTGTATTTGTTACTGATTTCTTGCTTCTGGCTTGGGGCCTTTGATAAGTGGCTTAAACCAATTACTTTTGTAAAAAAGAAAATAGTTCTCTTTCTCCGTCTTTGACATCGTTAATATTATATTCGGTTTTTTAGTGTAGTGTATTTTGTATTTAAATGTGAACTGTCACTGCGGGACTGCTACGGTCGCAGGTTCGAATCCTGCCTCGGGCATGGGTGTGTGTGATGTCCTTAGGTTAGTTAGGTTTAAGTAGTTCTAAGTTCTAGGGGACTTATGACCTAAGATGTTGAGTCCCATAGTGCTCAGAGCCATTTGAACCATTTTTTTTGTGAACTGTCTAAGGAAGAAGAAGAGCGATTATTATGGGTTCGCGCTACCATATGTCCTTTTCCTTTACCACTTTATGTAAGGGGATTTCATTTACATTGATATGGAATTAAAATTTAGCGAGAACAAATAACAACGTCAAAGTTCAACCGATGACACTGTAATACCGTTCGAGACAGCAAAGTATTTGGAAGAGCAGACGAAGGGAATGGGTATTGTTTTGGAAAGACGTTATAAGATGAACAACAAAAATGTAACAAGAGTATGCTTATCCATTACGGATATTTTAGAACCGTGACTGTATATTGAATGTAAATATGCTATACGAGGTGCATTCAAGTTCTAAGGCCTCCGACTTTTTTCTACAGACTGGAAAGAGATAGAAACATGCACATTGTTTTAAAACGAGGCCGCGTTCATTGTCAATACGTCTCAGAGATGGCAGCACCGTACGGCAGATGGAATTTTACCGCCAGCGGCGAGAATGAGAACTGTTTTAAATACTTAAATGGCGACGTTTTCCTTACTTGAACAGCGTGCAATCATTCGTTTTCAGAATTTGCGTGGTGTGAAACCAATTGAAATTCATCGACAGTTGAAGGAGGCATGTGGTGATGGAGTTATGGATGTGTCGAAAGTGCGTTCGTGGGTGCGACAGTTTAATGAAGGCAGAACATCGTGTGACAACAAACCGAAACAACCTCGGGCTCGCACAAGCCGGTCTGACGACATGATCGAGAAAGTGGAGAGAATTGTTTTGGGGGATCGCCGAATGACTGTTGAACAGATCGCCTCCAGAGTTGGCATTTCTGTGGGTTCTGTGCACACAATCCTGCATGACGACCTGAAAATGCGAAAAGTGTCATCCAGGTGGGTGCCACGAATGCTGACGGACGACCACATAGCTGCCCGTGTGGCATGTTGCCAAGCAATGTTGACGCGCAACGACAGCATGAATGGGACTTTCTTTCCATCGGTTGTGACAATGGATGAGACGTGGATGCCATTTTTCAATCCAGAAATAAAGCGCCAGTCAGTTCAATGGAAGCACACAGATTCACCGCCACCAAAAAAATTTCGGGTAACCGCCAGTGCTGTAAAAATGATGGTGTCCATGTTCTGGGACAGTGAGGGCGTAATCCTTACCCATTGCGTTCCAAAGGGCACTACGGTAACAGGTGCATCCTACGAAAATGTTTTGAAGAACAAATTCCTTCCTGCACTGCTACAAAAACGTCCGGGAAGGACTGCGCGTGTGCTGTTTCACCAAGACAACGCACCCGCACATCGAGCTAACGTTACGCAACAGTTTCTTCGTGATAACAACTTTGAAGTGATTCCTCATGCTCCCTACTCACCTGACCTGGCTCCTAGTGACTCTTGGATCTTTCCAACAATGAAAGACACTCTCCGTGGCCGCACATTCACCAGCCATGCTGCTATTGCCTCAGCGATTTTCCAGTGGTCAAAACAGACTCCTAAAGAAGCCTTCGCCGCTGCCATGGAATCATGGCGTCAGCGTTGTGAAAAATGTGTACGTCTGCAGAGCGATTACGTCGACAAGTAACGCCAGTTTCATCGATTTCGGGTGAGTAGTTAATTAGAAAAGAAATCGGAGGCCTTAGAACTTGAATGCACCTCGTACAAAACTGCAACCAGTCACCTTTTTGAATAATTATGTGTTATTCCATGAACCGGTTTTCGAACCTTTTCAGGTTCATCTTCAGATGATTTCAGGAAGTTACATCATTATTGCTAGCATAATGCTGGGTGGTGGCTATACTGTCACAAGCCAGTTTTGTATAAGTTAGTAATAAGAGTAATGGAATGAAGGTGAATTAAATTAGGTGAAACAGGGGGAACTAGGATGAAAAAAAACACAAAAAGTAAAGATAAGTTTTGCTAGTTGAGCAGCAAAATAATTGTTGATGGCCGAAGCGGAAAGGATATAAAATGCATACTGGCCATAGCAAGCAAAGAAAACATGGCCGACAGTCGTTGCAAAGCAGAGCCAGGTGGGCGCTGTGTAGCAACAGCCCACCGTGCGATACTAGCAGAAGGATAGAAGCATTTGCTCACTTGCCAACACAGAAATGTTTCGCGTATGTGCCTAAAACCATAAATGAACATAGGCTGGAGTGTATGAGCCATTTGTCAACTAAAATATTCTCGTCTCAGTATCACAGCCTGCACCATGAGCCTGAGGCACTCGGATCGACATCCTGGAAACCAGTACGGGGTCCGCTATTCGACCACCGGACGCGGCAGGCTGTCCTGAGTCACGAAAATGCCACCACCAGAGCAGGGAGCCGCCCGCTCGCTGTTGGGGGGGGGGGGGGCCCATGGCCTTAGTCAGACTGTCGCAGCCGGAGACGTCGCTGACGGCGGATTTCGAGTAACGCCTCTCCCGGTCCCGCTTTTTGCGCTGTCAGCAGTGCCTGACGTCTGTTTCATATGAGAGGCAACTGGGCACATCCACCAAGCTGTTCCTGATGTACTACGGCCGAGGGCCGGAATGAAGAAGTTAACTGAGCAAATCCTCTCTCGTCCTGACATCTCATTTCATTCTCCACGGGTGGCAAGCAAAAGGTCTTCTGGCAGTATTGTACAGTAGTTACTTTTTCCTGTGATTTGGCGCCACTAGTGTAATCGGATGGTAGTGGATATTTTCGCCTTTTTGCACACAAAGCGTTACATTTATTTACATTAAGGGCAAATTGTCAGTCTCTGCACCAGTCATCGCCCATCTGCAGGTCTTCCAACATTTCGCTACAGTGTCTTTGCGCTGCAGCCTTACTGAGTACAGCAGCTTTGTCTGGCAACGGCCTCATGGAGCATCCGACGTTTCTCCATATTTTTATATGTATTGCAAAATGAACTGTCCGATAAGATTCTGGATGACTTCGCTCCGTTAAAAAAAAAAAAAAAAAAAAAAAAAAAAAACGACCACCTACAATTTTTCAAAACAGGAATCCTCGAATCTAATCACAAATAGGGTCTGCTACTCGGTAGCTGTTTGGAACTGCGTCAGTCTAGGCAGCTATGTCTACAGCGTTGTAGATTTCAAGGGCGAGTAGAGAAGTCGGTGATTCGCAAGAGCTCTGTTTACAGAAATTATGTTGATTTTCAAAACGGACATTTTTCTTTCTACAAAATCTTCATAATTCGTGAGCATAAAGCATGTTCCGTAGTTATACAACAGCGATAAAGTACGTAGCACGTGTGCATCAGTTTGAAGACCCATTTGAAACTGAGCATCACATGTTCGTTTCTTTTTTCAATCTATTGGTACCAATACTTGCTTAAGTGACCTGCTATAAACTTTTGGTTGAAGGGAGCAGAGTTCTCGTTATTACTCTGAGGTAAAATGGACCTTGGAACTCAGACTGTCGACAGAGATAAGTGTGTTTCATTCACTAGGAAATGCGTGATGTGTGCACGGAATGACGGCATTCACACTGTGATTAGAAGCGAAGCACTGGGCGACCTCCAACATAGTTCAAGAAATAGCAGCAAAGTATCTCTCCACAAGCGATGAAGTACCCTCAGGAGCTCAACATTCGTTTGCTGAGTACAAGCTTGGAGATCCTGGAGTTCCTGAACTGGGGACTGGTAAGCGCCGCCAGTCCTCTGTCACCGTAAGCTCTGGGCATGCTTCAGCGTCCAGTATGCGGCGCCGCGGTGGAATATTGCGTCCATTCGCAGGGAATGGGGATCTTAATTGCCTGGGTCGCGACGATGGAATAAACTTCTACAAAAAAAAAAAAAAAAAAAAAAAATCCGTCGGTCTCAAGGGCACTGATGAGATGCCTGGCTGTTGAGGTGGAACAGTCGTTAGTGGGCAACCTCTGGGGAACCTGCTGCATCTCAGTTGTATAAGGCTTACTCATGCTGGCGGGGTTCTGTCTGAGTGCACTTTTATTTCCCTAGATGCTCATGGAGCCGACGTGGATGCTCCGAAATTTTCCTTTCCTCCTCCCAGCGGAAAGTGTGGTCGCTGGTAGGTACCAACACCCAATCAAACAAGAGAGCTCATGTAGTCAGTCCTCCTAATTCAGGACTTACACAGAGTGGTGATATTTCTAGTAACAGAACACATGCTGCTGGCCAGAATGTGTTCTTCATCGTGAAGTGCAAAGAGCGTAGTTTCGAAAAGGTTTATTCTTTCTATATCCGAAAGGGCTCTTTAAAGTCAATCAATAGCCTGCGAAACGGAATACTGGTAGTGAAAACTTCTACTTCTCAGCAAGCAGTTAACCTCCGAAAAGCTAGATGTCTTGTGGAGTATGTAATAGAGATAAAACTGCACAACACCTTGAACTACACAAAAGGTATTGTGACTTCTAGGGATTTCTTTGACATTACCAGAGAAGAACTGATTAATGAGTGGGCCCAAGAAGTCATTGTTGGTCTACAAAATATAACGAAAGGAATGGATGGCGATCTAGTGAAATTGGAATCTTCAGAACATGTAAATACATGTTTCCTTCACCTCAGCTTGTGGCCTTATTTCCCAAAACCAATGCGCTGTTTAAAGTGCCAACGATTTGGGCACACTACTTCCGGATGTAAGAGAGAGGCTACTTGTGGGAAATGTGAGAAGGCCGCCCATGAAGGAATTGATTGTTCATCCCCTCTAAAGTGTCAACTGCTCTGAGGATCATCTTGTCTAGCGTAGGGACTGCAGTGTCTTTCTTGAAGAAAGGAAGATACAACTAAACGTGTTTCGCATACAGAGGCCAAAAATATCTACAAGGCCACGCAAGTTTACTACCTCCTTTGCGTCTGCTCTTATACAACCAGTTCGGAAGACCAATGCTGCTACTCAAACGGAGGTGCTAGTGTCAGCACTATTACCTGCGTTTGCAAATGCACCTGTGCTGCTGCAGTTCCTTGAAAGCATACACTTCTTCCCAAAACATCAGATAATTCGGATGTCGCAAATGTATGGAGCTCCCTGCTCCTCCAAAGGTTCAACCTGGGTCACCACCCAGCAGTGCCACTACCACTATTGCGGTTGTGCTCCAAGGCCTAGCCAGGGCAAATGTCAGAGGCCAAGCGTCCGCCACCGACAGTGAGGCAATGTCGACATCATACTGCCTCACGTCTCCCTTGACTCTTCAGTAGAGCTAATGGACCTTGATGCTAGACTGAGGAAATCGTCTTGCCCAAGGACTGAACCCCCACCCATTATGGGCTGGTCTCTTTGGCGAAACGACAGGGTAAAGTGCAGCTCCCATTACAGATGGCTTCTATATTACAGTGGAACATTAATGGGTTTGGGACACATCTGGAGGAAATGAAACTTCTAGCGCAGGAAAACACCCTTTGCCTGTGTTTACAAGAAACATATTTTAAAGCCACCGACACTCCTGTGCTATGAGGCTATAACCTTCACCACAAGGATGATCAGGCTGGGGACAGAACCATGGAAGGGGTTTCTGTGTTTCTCAATAACGCCCATCACTCCAATGCTCTTCCTCTAGCTACTGACCTGCAAGCCGTTGCTGTCGAAATTCATAGGATTAGGAGGATCACTGTTTGCTTGCTGTACCTACCTCTGCAAGATGCAATCGACTCTGAGGCTCTCACAGGTCTTGTGCAACAACTCCTGTGACAATTTCTGCTACTGGGAGAATTCAGTAGCCATTATATCTTGTGGGACTCGACCTCCTCTTGCCCTTGGGGTCGGATTTTGGAGAGCCTCATGATGACCTCCATTCAAATGACCACTTCCCAGTCCGCATTCACCTACAGGATGGAGGATTGCTTCAACAGAACCCACCAAAGTAGATTGTCAGCAGGGCCAACTGGACGCTCTTCAGCCTGCTGGCTGTGTTTGAACATCGCGACAGCGTCCAGGAAAGGGCGGACCACATCACATGACTGATCCATTAAGACACTGACTCACCCATCTCAAAGTCGTAAGATTGTCTTAGTAGTCCGCAGGTTATCTTAGGAGGCAATCTGTATCTTGGTGAACAGATGAGTAATGTTCAGTAAACCGAGAAAGCCGTGCAGCTCTTTGATGATTTAAATGCCGCCCTACAGCAGATAACCTCTTGGCCTTTCGAGTCGCGAGAGCCAAGGCTTCACGCGTGATTAAGGAGAGCAAGAAATGATCATGACAAGCGCTCATGAGCTCTATAAACCGTTCCACTTACCCTGTGAAAGTATGGAAAGCCATCTGGAGGATATCCAGTAAACACAGTCTTTTACCAATAGCATCAGTACTGAAACAGTGATGTCTTGAAACGACACATGCAGATATTGCTCGGACGCAAGAAATTTTGCAAAACTACTACCACTGTCAGCCAGGATCCGGAGTTACGTCACTACCATGCAACTGTAGAGAGGGGAAACCTGGACTTCAGGTCCAACACTTCTTGAGACTTCCAACTGCCCTTTCTACATGTGGGAGCTGGAATCGTCCCTGCCACCTGGTGACAGCCAAATCGGGTACTGCATGCTTTGACATTTGACAGCAGCATCAAATAAAATCCTCCTCAAATGTTTTAATCTGATATGGCCGATAGGTAAGTTTCCAAACTCGTGGAGAGAGGAACCTTTGATACCTCTCTTCAAACCAGAAAAGGACGGCACATATTCCAGAAGTTATCGGCGTATCGCCTTAACGAGCTGTATAGGAAATACTCTGGAGAGGAAGGTTAACTGTCATCTGGTCTGGTTGTTAGAGACCAGGTAATTCCTTAGCCGCTCTCAGTGTGGAATCCGTAGATTTCGATCCACTGTCGACAAACAGACACTGTAAGAGGACACCATTCAGCAGGCTTTCCTGCATAAACATCACTGTATCGGCGTATTCATTGATGTCAGTAAGATGTACGAGACTGCTTGGAGACACTGTATTCTAGCACAACTTCATCACTGGCGCTTCCGAGTCCACCTCAACACCTTCATATTGTCTTTCCTGTCTCAGCGGTTTTTTTAGGATCTGAGTTGGCGAATCGCTGTCAGATCGTCTTCAGCAGGAGAATGGTGTCCCTCAGGGCAGTGTTTTGTTACCCTCTTTGCCATAGCCCTAAACAGTATCCTGTCTATGGTAAGGAGTCGTTTACAGTGCTCCTTATTTGTGAACGGTTTTGCTGTTTTCTGTTCCTCCTCCAGGGTTACAACAGCGAGCCATCAATTATAACTTACACTGCAGAGGTTAGAGGTGTGGCCTCCAAAGATGGGTTATCAAGGTTTGCCGCAGATAAGAGTGTGTGTGTTCATTTCAATCGTACTCGTCGTATGTTTAATTCATGTGACTTGCATATGAGTGACACCATGTTACGTTTTAGAGAATCGGCGAGGTTTCTGGGTCTCATTTTTTACTCCAAACTTTCCCGGTTGCCGCACCTGAGAGCCCTAGAAACCAGAGCCCTCAAGGCACTGAACATTATCAAGTTCCTCAGTCACAGGTCTTGGGGAGCGGACAGGGCGCGTCTGCTCCAGTTTCATAGGGCTGCCGTGCGTTCGTTTCTGGACTATGGGTGCACTGTATTTGGATCGGTGACGTCTTCTTTTTTGAAGGTCATTGATACTGTCCACCATGAGGGGATTCGGCTGGCCATGGGTCCTTACAGGATTAGTCCCATACGCCGTGTCTGTGCTGAGGCCGGGTTACCGCCACTTGGCAGCTCCTCGTGGTACAGTAGGCATGCAAGTTCCTTTGCAGCTCCAACTTCACCCACACACCATAATGTTGCTCGACCACCTCTGGAACGCCTTCCCTTGAAATGTCCACTGGCCACATTGCTGTTTGGGATCTGCGTGCTGCGTGTGCTGGAGTCACTCAGTGTCGAGCATGTACGACCCGAAATCCAGGGTTTCTACTATCTGCCACCCTGTTTACAGCAGAGGACTAGCGTCATTTTTTCTTTAGTGCAGTACAGAAGAGATGGGACTCATGCTTCTGTTTTTAATCTGTTATTTTCTGACTTTTTATTTAAGCACCACAACTATATAGATGTCTTTACGGATACGTCCAACCAGCCGTATTCCGTTGGTGGCTCTGTCATTTTCTTGGATCGTATCTTCAAGGTCCTAATGCCTCAAGAATTTACTGTCTTCGACGCCGAATTATATACGATCTTGCGGGCACGGGAGCAGAGGAGACTTTCCTCTAGTGCTAAATTTCTTGTATGTTCCGATTCTGTGAGTGCCTTCACTTATTCCAACGTTTATATCCAGCAGATAAAGTAATCCGGGATATCCACGATGACTTCCTCCAACTACAACGACTGGGCAAGGAGGTGTCATTCTGTTGGGTACCGGCGCAGATGGGTATTTCGGGGAACGAAAGGGCGGATCTAGCAGCTAAGGAGGTGTGTTGTGATCCTCATTTATTTCAATGTGCCATTCCTCTACATGGTGTCACCTCACTTGTGAGATACAAAGTCGTCTGTCGATGAGACAACAATAAGCTCTGTTTAGTGAAGCCCATAACTCGACAGTGGCGTACCTCCTTCCATCCACGTCCACGGGACGATGTCCTTGTTACTCGTTGTTATTTACAAAGTGACTTTCAGTAACCTTACTGTAGCTTAATGGAAATATTTAGAAACGGGCATGCAATTTACTTTTGGTTATCCATCCGTATCTATAACAGCGACGTTGCCTAGGTTTTAATCTGGGCCGCCAAGGTCTTCTCATGCCGGGTGGGCTCCAAACCGGCGCGGCCAGTGGTTTCCCTGACTAAGTACGACAGGCCAGCCTCTATCCGGCTGTCGCAATTGCTGATTTTGCTCCTGCCTATAATAATTCTGCCGAGAACCAAATACCATATTCTCATGATACTGGCCGCTGTCATTTCCACCGCTGTTGTTCCCACTATGACTGTTATTGCTATAGTGGAGTGAGTTATTACTAGCGCGGAGGTGTTTACCGTTATTGCCATGGTTATTGTTATTGTTGCCATTGTGGTAATCGTTGCTATTACCACGATTCTTCAAATATCCGTGGTTATTCCGAAAACTTTCTTCATCTTCTCTAAGAATGCAGTAGTTGTTCTGTAATTACTGCCTATGTACTCTTGGAATCATTTGGAAGCTTGTTCCACAACTCTCAGACAATCTCCGATTCAGTTCGTCTACCAGGCAAGTAATCTAATTTGCCGATCCAATTTCCACAAAATTCTATCGTCGAGCAGCGAGAGTTCGCGTCGTAGGATTTTGACACTGCGAAACCGCGCCGTTCACTCTCCTGCTTCTGCTCTAGCCAGTGTTCTTTCTAAAACGCATTCTTAAATTCTTGAAAGCTTATGTTCAAAATATCGCTCTGCCTCTCCGACTAGCACATCGACTACAGCGTTAATTTTTCTCTTATCCATCCATGATTCAGATAATACCCTTTCGAAATTTTTTATGAAGTCGCTAGTGTGCAATGCACTCTGTTTTTAACGCCATCGAAACGCTCCTTCTTTGCTAAGGTTTCAGTGTTACGTGCATGGCATGACACAAGTGTGGCTTTCCGTGTAATGACTTTCAGTAACCTTAGTGTAGCTTAATGGAAATATTTAGAAAAGGGCATGCAATTTACTTTTGATTATCCATCCGGATAATACTTTTGTAACTACTTGGCAGGTGGTCGTCGCTAACGTTTCCACTTCCCTCTTTTTCTCTTCACACGTAGTCATCAGTTTCTTTACTTTAGTATCCATGTCTGATGCTAAAGTTAGCAAATTTGTAACCTTTTCGATATCGTCTTTTCGCGTTAATTCTACCATTTGAATTACTTTCTTTTCAATAAAGGGATCAACAGTGTGTTTCAGTTTCTGTTCACTTCCTTCTAAAACGACTATTTATGCTTCCTATTTTTTACTGTTCCTCTGTCATGTCCTGCTTAAGATTACCGATTTCGGTATTCAATACAATTATTAATTTCTTGAGTTCATCTACTTTCGTGTTAACAACTCCAATGTTATTGTTCACAATATTGCTTTTGATTGAACATTTATTGATTCGTATTGAGCTTTTATTGATTCGAACTGAGCATCGATTTTAGCAGTAATTGTTCCGTCCTAAGCATTAATTGCACTGATGAACATGTTCAACAAATCATTTATACACTCCTGGAAATGGAAAAAAGAACACATTGACACCGGTGTGTCAGACCCACCATACTTGCTCCGGACACTGCGAGAGGGCTGTACAAGCAATGATCACACGCACGGCTCAGCGGACACACCAGGAACCGCGGTGTTGGCCGTCGAATGGCGCTAGCTGCGCAGCATTTGTGCACCGCCGCCGTCAGTGTCAGCCAGTTTGCCGTGGCATACGGAGCTCCATCGCAGTCTTTCACACTGGTAGCATGCCGCGACAGCGTGGACGTGAACCGTATGTGCAGTTGACGGACTTTGAGCGAGGGCGTATAGTGGGCATGCGGGAGGCCGGGTGGACGTACCGCCGAATTGCTCAACACGTGGGGCGTGAGGTCTCCACAATACATCGATGTTGTCGCCAGTGGTCGGCGGAAGGTGCACGTGCCCGTCGACCTGGGACCGGACCGCAGCGACGCACGGATGCACGCCAAGACCGTAGGATCCTACGCAGTGCCGTAGGGGACCGCACCGCCACTTCCCAGCAAATTAGGGACACTGTTGCTCCTGGGGTATCGGCGAGGACCATTCGCAACCGTCTCCATGAAGCTGGGCTACGGTCCCGCACACCGTTAGGCCGTCTTCCGCTCACGCCCCAACATCGTGAAGCCCGCCTCCAGTGGTGTCGCGACAGGCGTGAATGGAGGGACGAATGGAGACGTGTCGTCTTCAGCGATGAGAGTCGCTTCTGCCTTGGTGCCAATGATGGTCGTGTGCGTGTTTGGCGCCGTGCAGGTGAGCGCCACAATCAGGACTGCATACGACCGAGGCACACAGGGCCAACACCCGGCATCATGGTGTGGGGAGCGATCTCCTACACTGGCCGTACACCACTGGTGATCGTCGAGGGGACACTGAATAGTGCACGGTACATCCAAACCGTCATCGAACCCATCGTTCTACCATTCCTAGATCGGCAAGGGAACTTGCTGTTCCAACAGGACAATGCACGTCCGCATGTATCCCGTGCCACCCAACGTGCTCTAGAAGGTGTAAGTCAACTACCCTGGCCAGCAAGATCTCCGGATCTGTTCCCCATTGAGCATGTTTGGGACTGGATGAAGCGTCGTCTCACGCGGTCTGCACGTCCAGCACGAACGCTGGTCCACCTGAGGCGCCAGGTGGAAATGGCATGGCAAGCCGTTCCACAGGACTACATCCAGCATCTCTACGATCGTCTCCATGGGAGAATAGCAGCCTGCATTGCTGCGAAAGGTGGATATACACTGTACTAGTGCCGACATTGTGCATGCTCAGTTGCCTGTGTCTATGTGCCTGTGGTTCTGTCAGTGTGATCATGTGATGTATCTGACCCCAGGAATGTGTCAATAAAGTTTCCCCTTCCTGGGACAATGAATTCACGGTGTTCTTATTTCAATTTCCAGGAGTGTATTTCCAGCTATTACTGGTTTCGACTCTAACTCTGCTTGTTTCTTAATGGTTTTCTCGTATCCACCGTCACTGGATTCGGTTTTGATTTTTATTCTGAGTTCCGTAGCATCCGTCAATGCCAGAAAATCCATTTTCCTCTGTTCCTGTGAGTCAGCGGTAGCGTTTGTGATGCTAGCCGACGGTTCCTCAACAAGGCGTACCGCTACCAGCGTTCCCCTTTATTCCTCGTTAAGTACAATCAAATTATCACTTTCATTTGTTGTCAATCATGTGGCTTGTTTGACTGATAATTGCAAATTTAGAAATTTTGCGGCTTATTTTCATCACATACTACTACCGTGCTTAAGTGACTTTATTCGTTGCGGAAGGATTTAATTCGCTACGAATCTACAAAATGCAAAAATTCGTGCGAAGAACAATACCAAAGTGATACAGTCCTGTCAATAGCGTCGCCACGTGTAAAGCTATTGTTACCGAAGGAAAATAACACTGGTTATTTGGAGGAAATTGTACAATAGACTCTTCTGAAGGAAGAATCTATTCAAAACCTATGCTAAACACTCATGATAATTTTGAAATGGGTGGAATATAGTGTAATTGCTGACAAACCACACAGGGGGGAAAAGCGTTCCACGTAATATTTACTACAAAAATTATTAATAATAGAAAGAAAACACTGAGTAGCTAAAGAGGGGATAGTTAAACAGTCGCCAGCCCGCTAGGGCAATGAATCTCCAGAATCTTAAAAAAAGGAAATGGCAAAGAAATTTTAGGCATATAATCAATGGCGTGGCAACAGGGGATTATCACGCTTTGCCACAACACAACAGTTCACGAAAAAGTAAATGAATCAGAAAGTACTGAGTTTGCCGTTACTTACTCTGAAATACTAAATTTTGAAAGTAAAGTTAAATGGAGTTACTGGTTAACCCTTATTCAGTCGGACGGCTTTTCGTAACGCTAATAGTCGTGCAGAGTGTCGCTAACACCCGAAATAAAAGTGGCTATAATGACATTGTTGTACGGCATATCACTTTTATGAATATGTTTACTTCACAAATGGCTATTTAGAATGTTATCTCCAGGTACATTATCGTTTTATTTAATATTACTTTAGTATTAAATTGGGTTATTTGAAACATACGCAATAATTATCATTTTCTTACAATATTTTGTTTAATTATTTATTTCTGTTACCGGTATAAGATATTATACATATAAGTAAACATTTTCAGTCAACTCATACAAACATTTTATGAAATCAGTCACTATCACTGGCTGCAAGGGGTGCGTTATCCCAACAATTTTCACACACATTTCTCATGTGCTTTATACACACATCTTTCAAACACTGAGCACAGTGCGATTTAATTTTTGTTTTTACTCCGAGGACAAACTGTACAGCGTTCAGAAGATGGTGCATTGTTGCTGTCTTCAATTCCCGCCATTTTAGCGGCTTTCTGTCTAGTTTGTTTGGGAAGGGAGTGAATGGCTGCTCTCTTGCACACTATGGGATTTACTAATGACCTTCCGACATCATGTAAGAACATTCTTCGGGAAATCTTCTCAATGTTATTATTTTCGTATATGACGAAGGCTTTATTGCAAACAATGTCAATCATTCGGAAAAATAGTGCAAGTGGCCAGTGTCTAGTTTTTCTTGAGATTGAATAAGAAGCGCACATTGCATCTACTGTGTCCACACCTGTTTTGGTCTTATTGTACACTGTTATAATTTCTGGTTTCTTTTCCTCCGCAGTATTAGTGTCAGTGGCACCGTCATGATGCAAAGATGAAAGGAGAATAATATTTTTGCCGTTCTTTAGCACATATGAAACTATGGTGACATCCTTTCTGAATCCTAAAGGGCTGCGTCTAAGTTCACGACCTCTCGTGCAAACAAAATCTGAAGGGAGCTCCCTCTTATTCTTTCTAAGAGTTGCTACTACTGTAAGTTTCTTTTTCCGGAGCTCTTGAGGCAGTGGTACGGAACAATTCCAGTTGTCTAGTGTCACATTGCGTCCTGTACTTTAGATAGGCCACACAAGACTAATTACTATCTCCTTAGGCGAGTTTGACAGTGCAAAAGGACCCTCTGGCTGTTTCCCAACATAGATTTCCATTTCCAAAGTATACCATGTTCTTGCGTCATATAAGGTGAAAATTTTCAGAGCATATTTCGCAGGCTTGCTTGCTACATCCTGTCGGAAACTGCTTTGCCTCTAAATGCAACCAGTTGTTCATCCACTGTCGTATATGCAGACACAGTATAATTACTGAAACAGTTTGACGTGAATAATTCAAACACTTCTCTGAACGCAGCTAGGCGATCAAGTTCTCTACGCTGTGGTGTGTCTCGAATATCATCGAATCTCAAATAACGCAACAAGAAACGAAAGCGCCATAAACTCATTGTTGCATTAATTATTTGCAATTCCAAAACAATTTGTGTCCAGCTTCGTCCAGCTGTCCGCTCCTACTGTGCTCTCAATACTAGCGGGTTAACGAATTAGGCGCGCCTACACTGGCGCAATCATACTGCAGTCCGCTTCTGCAGGAGCACCCGATAAACACTTCTGCACTGTTTCATGACTTCAGCTGCTCTGCTTGTCTCTGATCGCAACGCGACAGAGATTCTGCATACGTAAAGATAGACAACGGCACAGCTACTGCCATTTCATCGTTGCTATCGATACATTTAAATGAAGTTCTCTTGGCTATTACCCAGCTATTTACAATATTTTCATTATAACTACAATTAATTATATACAGTCAGAAATAAATACACTATTACATCGATTATGTATTAAGTATAGTTTCTGTAATAAAGCGTACGGTTTCAGAATCAGAAGTACAGTACAAGTTATCAACTGACATTAAGCAGCCTAAATTTAGGATGGTGCAGAAGGTATTTTACCTGATTTTCCTTGTTAAACGTCCTGCAAAAATAAAGAACACCTTGTTTATTTGTAGGTACAGATATGCGGATTTGGTACACAATATGATCGCCACGTCACTGTACCGCAGCGCACCAATAGCTCCGGTGTCAGTATGTATCAGGAACGTTGATCTGTTCCTACAAATAAACAAAAAATAATGACTAATTTTATTTTGCTGAGGTGATCGTTAAAACTTTATGACCGCACCTCGTATATACTCCAACAATTTTTCACCTCCACTGCTCTTTATTTCAGGAAGTGTGGTGTCGAAGTGGTAACGTGTAAATCTCACATTCGGAGGGATGGTTATTCAATGTGTGTCTGTCCACCAAGATTTAGGTTTTCCACTGCTTAAGGCAAATGACAGGAGAGTTCAGTTGAAAAGAGCGCTAAGAACATCCTCCCATATTCTTCTTCAATCATAGGTTGGGCTCGGACTCTAATGACATCGTCCTCAATGGGACGTTACCCTCCTTCTTTCCTCCATGCCCGAGGCAGGATTCGAACCGGCGACCGTAGCGGTCGCGCGGTTCCATACTGAAGCGCCTAGAACCGCTCAGCCACACCGGCCAGCTTACCGGTACCAAGACGAAGACAGAATGAGATACAAAAGCACCGGAAGATTAGGACTACCTATGCGAGAACAAAAAGTACGCTGGTTTGCAAAACTTAAGGATGTATGTAGCGTTCGCATCATGTATCACTGTCAAGTAAGATTGCGAGATGATATTTGCGCTATCCCTAGAAAGAACTAGTACAGTATAGTGCAGAATGTAACAGTAGGAAATGCGAAATGAGACAAGCAGAAGTGACTAATTCAGAAACAATAATTACACTAAAGTCACTGCAATTCATGATGATCCCACGTAAATTAAAAAAAAAAAGACGGGACGTGCTTTCTGTAGGACGTGTTGTGATCGCGGAGAGCAATGCATGCTCTGCGCTGTGCTACCATGCTGGCCACAAGGTTGGTAGGGAGCTCTTGAGGTAGGCCGGTTGTTCCTGGCTGCATTACGTGTCCCCACCTCCCGGCCTGCCGTCGCAGGTTATCCAAAGTTTCAGTCATGTTAGGAATTGAATATGTGTTGGCTACAGTACATTCGGTTAAAAACCTATAATCACAACAGAAACTATATTTCCCTCTTCCGTCAGGGGACTTCTTAGCATGATTACTGTACTTGCTGACCAAAGATTATCGCTGTGTTCTGTTATGCCTTCTGTAAGCTATCAACATATGAACTATTCTAGTTAATGGGTGGAGACATTTTGGTCTCCTTTACTGCTTACAGTGTACCAGCGCATGACTACCTGTTGGAATATGATGCCGTGTTATGAGTGTAGCTGGTATAGGAAGGACCTACTGAATCAAATAACTGTTGGTACTGATCTAACGATGACTCCATGACTGATCGATCACTACCCTTTAAGCAACTAACCCTGTTAGGTAATGTAGAAGTGCTGATAGTTTGCTTGACATTGTTCTCCGTGTCTGACCCACCATTATCTTCTTCACAGAGTACCTGTAGTGTAACTACCACCAATTCCTTTCGAAGACATCTGACCCACCATTATCATCTTCTTTGAGTACCTGCAGTGTAACTACTACCAATGGCTTTCGAAGACTTACTTCGTTCATTTCGAAACTATTTATTTCCCTAGCATGTGCTATAATTCTTTGTATAAAATAGTGCTGTGCATCCAACGCGTAGTTACGTGACAGAAGTTCTACTAAAAAAAAAAGCCTATTGTGGAACATCGATATTTATGATAACCTGTACCTGCAAAACAACTTCTAATGTACGTTTCACAGTTTACGGGGTTGTACCGTAGTAATGAATGCTATCTGTGATACAGAAACATTTTTTGCACCCATCTAAACCGAATCCCCATTGAGTTCATTTGTTTGTTGACAAAGATGATTTTAGCATGATGCATAACCAGGAAGTCTAATCCAAGTACGTCAGAAAATCCCTTCCCCACACTGGCAACACTTCCATTTTCTCTGTATCACATAGGTGTGCGAAGCGATGGTACAGTGGACGAGGTGCAGAATAACTCTTTACACATTTATAAAACCAACATGTTTGAAACACACGTTACATTAGCGACCACAACTAACATCACATGCTCTCTCTCTTGATCAAAGCTTGTTATTTTACGAAAGCAACTCTTTAAAATGATTAAAAACTTTTATAGTTAAATATTAACTCAACAGCTTCAGAAAACAACTTATTTAAGAAAGAGAAGCAGTGCAGCTGAAGGCTTTACTGAATTTAAAGAAAAGGTAAAAACACTTAAGAAGTTACAACAGATTATTAATAATAAACTACAAATAATGAAAGTTAATTCAGTATTTAGTCTCTTAAGGGATACTAAATTTAATAGACCTGTAATTTAGCTGGTACTTCAATGAATAGCCAAAGCAAATATTTAAAACAAAATTACAGAACTGAATTAATCAAGAGAGTACAAGAGAATCAGCAGCCACCCATAACAATTAAATTTAGCTGTGGCCATATAGAAACTAATTCCGCAGTGTAATACAAATTCAGAAATGGTAAGGACAAAAGCTCCATTCACACAATGAGATTCTTTAACAAAACAACAGCTTCAGGATATCATTACATGGAAAACAGTACACTAATGAATAATAAAGTAACTGGAAAAACCATAATCCAGCAACTAAGATTAATAGAATAATAACGAACAATGTATTCATCATCTGTTTCAGCTCTGAGACCGTTAATCGTCATTGTGGTACTGTTTACAATTCAGATGGGCATGGTTATCTTACATGGTACACAATAAGTCCTGTGAAAATGTATACTGAGACTATTTTGTTTCTGGAAATAGTTGCACACTTGACATACTGCGCTCTTAAGTCTTACAGTTACAAGAGTCCCAGAAGGTTAATTAGTCTTAGATCCTTGCACAAAATGCCCATAGAATACAGTTGCCAACGACTGTTGCTGTATGACTATTTACAGGCACAATGGGGGCGCCGCCAACGGGCACCATTATTTGAAATACAGCTCGGGTATCCACAATAAAGACAGATGCTTGCAATGGGAACACAACATACGAGTAAAGGCTGATGGATTTGGACCCACTCAACATTTCACCACTGAAAAACGTAAGAGTTAGCTGCACATCCATATGTAACTAAATGTAATACCGCTACTCTACCAGGAGTTTCGACGGCACTTCCGTCTGGTAGTCGTTTCCCATTCCATCCCTAATAGTAGGGCCAAGCCGACGCCCATGTAACAGGGTTCTGCCTCCCAACAGCAGTACTGCGGCTCACGCCGAACTCGCCGCCTTTCATTACCAGGCCGTCGCCAGACACGTCGCGTGTCAAGAAAACCTTGCTGTTCCCCGTTCCCGTTCAACCCCGACCGCCATTACGCGGCTCCAGTGTTCTCCGCACGATCTCTCAGTAGCGCTACAGTCGCATGCAAAGAATCTAGGAATTAGAGATGAGCTGGATCAAAGATGTACTGGCATGCGGTACAGCTCCTGAAACCACGTGTTTCCTATCCCAAATTTGAGCTGTGTTGCCACCACTGAATCTATTTTCTTATTCCCTACAATGGCGTACAAGCGTATCTCGGCGTTTTGAATCTCCTCTTGTCAAAGAGCTCCAAACTACCAAGCAATACGTGTGACGCAGTATCTGTGGAAAACTTATACTTCGTTCTATTTATTCAAGCTATGAAGCAACAATCCATCTCTGCGTACGTTTTTACAGTACTGCGATTTACTGGGAATGTTTTTCGACGGAAGGAACACTACCGTTGGCTTTTAACTGTTTCTTTTTCCCATTGTCCTGTATGCTAAATTCACGATCCTGAGCCTTACGCGTCAACCGTTGGCAATTATAGAATTGTGGTTGGCGACACTGTGCCTTTAAATATCCTTTCTGACAACAACGGAACATTCTTTTCCAGATCTGAATATCTCTCGTTCCTATTTGCACTATCCTTGAAAATGAAATCTTCGAGGTTTTCCGTTCGCCAAAGTCGCGAAAAATCTGGCTGCATCCATATGAGAAACACGTTCAACGCTTTATTTTCCACTTCTTTTAGCAAGACTCTGTCCACATTTGGCTTGTGCATTGGTTGTGTGTATTCTGTCAGAAAATAATTCCACTTTTTCATTCGCTTTCAGTGTTAGTCTACTGAGTTTCTCTCGAAAACCCGCGCATAGTTCTGTTTTCTATACCTCTGATACAAATCCTCTGCTAACTCACTTACCGTCGGTACCTTGTTAAGCCCTCCACAGTACCAGACACACGTTTTTGTCTTGCCCATAATACATAACTTGGCTGTTGCTAGCATGTTTCATCTGACCAGCTACTTAACATAGCGTTGATTACTACATTTTCCCAGAAATGGAGGTTATGAGACTACGGCTGGAGGATCAGCGGATAAACGGAGTAAGTTTATTACACTTTCAACTTCATTTAAACCTAATTGTGGTGGGTTCATTAAGTGTCTTCTGTTGTTTGTTATCCTCTAAGAATTTGGCAACTTGCTCCATAAGAGCGTCTGTCAACATATTAGTACTTTCTAACCTTGTCTACGCCATTTTTGTGCCACTCGCCTTTCTCTCTTTTACACTAATCACTCTAGTATTACATCCAATCCAGTAATTTAACAGCGATAGTTGCAAAAATAAAACAATTACATATAATTCCTGTACCTACTAATTAACCAATGATACCCTGAACAATCGTCTACTGTGCAACCGTATGTTGTTTGTACAAATCTATCACATGATGCGCTATGTCCCGTTAAATTACAAGTTTTAGAAACAATATACTTTGTCGACTGTCATCGTTAAAATCCAATAAATCTGCCTGTTCTCTCAACGCATAGAAGATAACTTCAAAGTTTTTAAGTCCTAACCCAGACATAGTCAATAATACAATTTACAATTTACTTCTTCTACGAAAAATAATAATGTCTTCTTTTTGACTCACCCTCCGTGACTATTGCTGACGTTGGTGTGCCAGATCGTTGCCCTCCAGCTCTAACTGACGCTTGGCTCGAGCACTTCTAACCACCTATTTGTAGGGCTCACCCACAGCCAGGCTGGAAAATCCTACTGTTTTGTGAGGATGCAGAGTGAGAGCCCGTGTGACGTCGTTAGACGCAATAAAACGGTATTCAAGATGATTCCACTAATTACATAGAATACGTTTCCATGTTTTCTACTATGGCTGATGGGTACGTAATCTGGAGAGTAATCCACTAAATTCAGCTGCGGACTCAAGGCTGCCGGATGCGTTGCATCAGCTAAGAGTGGAAATCGGACACACTGGTGCGGCGGTTTGCCGTCCGCTGGAGAGGTAGGCATGCGCTATCAGTAACCCTGCTTGGAGATTGAGGTAACAGCGCCGAGTGCTTGCTTCTCACGACGTTCTGGGTAGTATTCAATCCCTCTCAGATCACTGCCCGCGTTGTCTCATTAGGTTGACCACTATGTCAGATGCTGTGCTGACTTCAGTGCTGGATACTGGACGTCATCAATCGTGGCAACGGATCATTGATCTTCTAGTTAGGCAGGAATTGTAAGACCGACTCTAGAACAATCTCACACACAAGATGTTGCCATAACCAGAGAATCGAGTGTGAACGACATGAATGTTTCCAATCCTACTGATTGAGCGCTCTAGGTAAATGGGGGTGGGGTCTTTACGTCGTTGAGGAGCGGCTGCATTTTATGAAGTCGTTCGTAATGACCGAATGGGCTCTGCTCGATTCATCAGCGGTCTTCACTTTCATTACATTTGCTTAACGAATCTGTTATAGTGTCTTTACTGTTAAGCCAAACCCATGCTAACCAATGTAGCATCCTTTCTACATATTGTATCTTACATAATGTTACGAAGGCAGTTCGGTCCGCACACATCTAACGATTTCCTGCTGAGCTCGCTCACTGTTTACCTGAAGAGTGTCAAGGTTGCTGTCTTCTTGACAACGGCTGCTGTCTTCTTGGCAACCGGTGGCTGTTGATACTTCTGCTTGATTAAGTAATGCCGGCTATTCGAACGTAGTAAATAGTACGTTTTCGTTTCCTTCTAAACTGTTGCGAATCAATTCATGTAGGCCCTGGCATCCTGAGGATTTCCAGGACGGGACCCAAATGGAAGAACTGGATCCCAGGGGTTTCCTATTCAGCAACATCCGCCGTCTGATCGCAATACACAGGAATCAAGTGCCAGCAATTAACAAGAGCAATTGATTAATAAGGGAACACAAAGGGCTCATTATAACTGTTCACTGACCAACATCTGCCAACAAGGAAATAATTTAAAAATGTTCAAATGTGTGTGAATTCCTAAGTGACAAAACTACTGAGGTCATCGATCCATAGACTTACACACTAGTTAACTGGCTTAAACTAACTCATGCTAAGAACAACACACACAGCCTTGCCTGAGGGAGAACTCGAACCGCCGGCGGGAGGGCCCTTGACATGGCGAAAAAATTTACAATACTTTACCACCAAACCAACGAGATACATGATAAATAATCTTCTAATTATGGCACAAACATATCTATAAAGAGGATAAAACCAATAAATCGTATAGTATTCACGAAATTACTGCCTTTATCAAGACACAAAGATGAAACGCATTTAGTTCCTCAATTTCTTAACCGTTCAGTATTACTACAGGAAATGAGTGTCCGTCCCGAAAACAAACAAGTAATTTATTAGAAAAAAATCCGAAAAGACCCCAAGAGTAATTAACTGGCGCTTACTTACGAACAAGAAAAACATTTAAACTTTCATTACTAAAATATTACTTTTAAAGAAATTTAAAATTAGGAAAACTTCTTTCACTGATGCACTATAACAGGAGACACATCAGAATCTATCAAGATAGCAATTACAACTATCTGATCAAATCACAAAATCAAAAATCCAAAAAGTGTTCACAAAATTTTTTACAATAACTTTACTTCTCTACAGGATCCACACATGGAGAGACGCAGGTTCTATATACAAACTAGGAAACCCTTAGCGCCGTTAAACACACCAGCTAGAAATTCCGACGTGTGTGTTGCCTTTGCAGAAATTGGAAGCCTGTAGAAAACCGACCGAACTCTCTGAAGGGGCCCGAGCTTGCTCCCCCTGCTGGAAGGGCCCAATCAGACTTAAATAGCGAATATGCAGGCGCACTTGAGACGCAGATGTTATTAGTTAAGATACTAATATCTGATCTTCACATGACTCGCAGAGAGCGGAAAAGCAAGGTACTGGTGCCACAATGTTAAGCAAGTCTTAAATCTTCATATTTACTTTTAAGACTGACAAAGTCGTATAATGTCGGCCGAAATATAAGCGCACTTCCAGTTCAGGCAACTTAGTAGCAAAGACCGACTAACAAAAATAAAGCAACCAAACCCTTAAATAGTTTTTTCCCTTGATGACGCAAGTGTGTATCTACACAGAAGACATTTATTACGACAAAAATATTAAGTCAGCTTCGTTAAACGGAACACTAACAGCAACTCAGAGCTGTGACGGACGACCTCTACTGGTTAGCATTCAGTAAAATTTGAAAATTGCGTCTGTCCCACCAGGAAGCAAACATGTAAATAACATAGTATGGACATCAATTGGCATAACTGTCCGTTGGACACACCTTAGACTTACCACGCTCCGAGCAGAATTCTAAAACGTACTATAGTATACACCAATTCCTTATGCAAGCAAAGCACTCGAAGGATTAAATTAAAGCCAATGAAATGCGGTATTCAGAACATCATGAATATAAATATTACAGTTTTCCCAAGGCAGCAAGAATATAACCGTAACTGAGAGGCTATCTCTCTCTGACACCATTAAGAACTGAAAGATCAGGACAAAGCTGGCAGAAAGCATGGACTGGGAGTGAAAGGACTTGTAATAGCTCGGCTTCCAAAATAATAATCTTCACTCCTTTCAAGTTCTAAAAGAGACACGAAGAGGAAAGGCCGAAGAAAATAAAATATTGCATGTAAGGTGACGTGCGACAAATCCACGCCTCCAGTTTAAGGATGACAACGACATGAATGGACTGCCACGCCCAGAACAACACCGGCCGCAACCGCCGAACTGGATGTCGCAACACCGGTTTTCACAGGCTCTCTCGCCAGGATATCGGCTCCACTCCACAGACTCAACATAAGTTGCTTCTCCACAGCCATTTTACTTCGCTCCCCAAACTCTACCAGCCTTCTCGTACGACGTCCGACCAAAGATTCTATTTGAATTGGAAGATCGACTCGAGCGAGCTAAAGTGCTAACGTTAGTCTATTTACTGCCCATTGTCGCTACTGTTTCAACATTTCAACGTTACCAGTGACAATAACTGATTGATCCGTTCAGCTTGTGAATGGTACAACTCTCACAACTCCTAGAATAACAGCTGAGCACATACGGGCACACTTCGTTTTACTTATACCAATATATTTTTTTCATTTAGTTCCTCTCATAAATCGGTCTTCATCCGTCTCAGACAAGGTGCATCGCACCTGCGTATGCTGGGTGTTTCAAAATGAATACACGGGTTTAAAGCTTTGTAGCATGTATTTATTACGTTCAACCTACATTTGTCAACAATGAAAAGAAAATGAAAGAGCACCTCAGACAGTTTTGATTGTGTACCTGTGCGCTAAGTGGAGTATGGAACGACCAAGAGTGACTGAAGAACGTGTTGAAGCAGTGAGAGACTTTCACGTATAGCTCCAAAAATGAGTTAGAAAGCTTAGTCGTGGATTAGCAGTTCCAGTGAGCTGTATGAGGAGACTTTGTCCTTAATGTTGGCAGTTGTTACAAGTTCTAAAGTCTGCACAGAACGGCTTACGTGTCAACTTTGCAAACGAAATGTTGTGGCATGACGACGAAGGTTTCCTGGACCGTGCCGTCCTCAGTGAAAATTCGACATTTCACCTAAGTGGAAATTTGGAAACTCGTAAAGTGCGGATCTGGTGGTCGGCAAATCCCCAAGAGATAGTACAAGAGATAGTATAGTTGCAACGAGACTCCCCTAAATTGATTGTTTTTTCTTGTGCCACACTCCGGCGGAAACTTTATGGTCCTTCCTTTTTCGATGGAGAAACTGTAACTATTGATTCTTACCTTGATCCGCTACCAGTATGAGCCTTTCCTCAACTGGATGAAACGGAAGCAGAGACACTTATTTGGCGATGAGGTGGTGCGCTGTCTCATTGGCGAAACTCAATGCGTGGTTTGTTAAACGACGTCCAACCCGTCCGCTGGATTGGCCGCAAGGGACCGTTGATACACGTTCACGTACGACTGAACACCGTGCGATTTTTACCTTCAGGAGCTCAAGAAGAATCATGCGCGTGTACCTCTGCAACAAGCTGATACACCAGACCTTAGGAACAGAACTGTTGCAACAGCTTCTTCAGACACGCTATCAACGAAGGGCAAGAACTTGCCTGTCGACTCGATGTGTGGCGAATGGTGCCCGCATTGAACACCTATAAGAAAAACTGAGTTGCTCTTCCATTTGATGTATTATTTATCATTTTAAATTGAATACAATAAATATTGTAATGTCTTAAAACTCGTCGGTTCATTTTGAAACACCCTGTATATCTAAAGACCGTCACGTCTACGGATTTGGGACCTTTTCCGTGTTCGTTAATAGACGTCATATTTTATAGTGTCTGTATGGAATGACGATTCAACGTCATTCAAATGTATGGCAGATTCTTCAAGGGAGATTTTTGTCCGCAGCTCGTGGTCGTCCGGTAGCGTTCTCGCTTCCCGCGCCTGGGTTCCCGGGTTCGATTCCCGGCGGGGTTGGGGATTTTCTCTGCCTCGTGATGACTGGGTGTTGTGTGATGTCCTTAGGTTAGTTAGGTTTAAGTAGTTCTAAGTTCTAGGGGACTTATGACCATAGATGATGAGTCCCATAGTGCTCAGAGCAATTTGAACCATTTCATGTGTAAGTGTGTAGCCTTTATTTGTGTGTGTGTTATTTCAGATACAAAGCTGGCAATGTGCACTGACAACCTAAATGTGCTACTGATCTAAAAGCCACATCACTTACATGAAATTGAAAAGAATCCTGTGTGTGTGAAAACCGATCTCATTCGTAAGCAAATAAATAAGCAAATCGATAATTTGATGCTCAGTTAGACTTGGTCAGCGCGAATTATTTAAAAAAAAAATAAGTGTATGAAAGAACTATAATGTCGACCGGTAGAAGAAGCACACGAAAATTTCTACACTGACTTATGGACCTGGTGAAATAAACTGACGCAACTTACATTGCACAAATGAAACGAAACAATCACTAATTATGAATCTTACCGCCAAATGAAGTACTGGTAGGAACAGTAACACAGCAAGACTGAAAAACTGCTAAAAAACTGCTAACAACTAACTACAGTTGGTCAAGGAAAACTGGGGTCATAATCTTGACATCCCCCCATGAACCATGGACCTTGCCGTTGGTGGGGAGGCTTGCGTGCCTCAGCGATACAGATGGCCGTACCGTAGGTGCAACCACAACGGAGGGGTATCTGTTGAGAGGCCAGACAAACATGTGGTTCCTGAAGAGGGGCAGCAGTCTTTTCAGTAGTTGCAGGGGCAACAGTCTGGATGATTGACTGATCTGGCCTTGTAACATTAACCAAAACGGCCTTGCTGTGCTGGTACTGCGAACGGCTGAAAGCAAGGGGAAACTACAGCCGTAATTTTTCCCGAGGACATGCAGCTCTACTGTATGATTAAATGATGATGGCGTCCTCTTGTGTAAAATATTCCGGAGGTAAAATAGTCCCCCATTCGGATCTCCGGGCGGGGACTACTCAGGAGGACGTCGTTATCAGGAGAAAGAAAACTGGCGTTCTACGGATCGGAGCGTGAAATGTCAGATCCCTTAATCGGGCAGGTAGGTTAGAAAATTTAAAAAGGGAAATGGATAGGTTAAAGTTAGATATAGTGGGAATTAGTGAAGTTCGGTGGCAGGAGGAACAAGACTTTTGGTCAGGTGATAACAGGGTTATAAATACAAAATCAAATAGGGTAATGCCGGAGTAGGTTTAATAATGAATAAAAAAATAGGAGTGTGGGTTAGCTACTACAAACAGCATAGTGAACGCATTATGGTGGCCAAGATAGACACAAAGCCCATGCCTACTACAGTAGTACAAGTTTATATGCCAACTACCTCTGCAGATGATGAAGAAATAGATAAAATGTATGACGAGATAAAAGAAATTATTCAGGTAGTGAAGGGAGACGAAAATTTAATAGTTATGGGTGACTGGAATTCGTCAGTAAGAAAAGGGAGAGAAGGAAACATAGTAGATGAATATGGATTGGGGGGAAGGAATGAAAGAGGAAGCCGCCTTGTAGAATTTTGCACAGAGCATAACTTAATCATAGCCAACACTTGGTTCAAGAATCATAAAAGAAGGTTGTATACCTGGAAGAATCCTGGAGATACTAAAAGGTATCAGATAGATTATATAATGGTAAGACAGAGATTTAGGAACCAGGTTTTAAATTGTAAGACATTTCCTGGGGCAGATGTGGATTCTGACCACAATCTATTGGTTATGAACTGCAGATTGAAACTAAAGAAACTGCAAAAAGGTGGGAATTTAAGGAGATGGGACCTGGATAAACTGAAAGAACCAGAGGTTGTAGAGAGTTTCAGGGAGGACATAAGGGAACAATTGACAGGAATGGGGGAAAGAAATAGAGTAGAAGAAGAATGGGTAGCTCTGAGGGATGAAGTAGTGAAGGCAGCAGAGGATGAAGTAGGTAAAAAGACGAGGGCTAATAGAAATCCTTGGGTAACAGAAGAAATATTGAATTTAATTGATGAAACGAGAAAATATAAAAATGCAGTAAATGAAGCAGGCAAAAAGGAATACAAACGTCTCAAAAATGAGATCGACAGGAAGTGCAAAATGGCTAGCAGGGATGGCTAGAGGACAAATGTAAGGATGTAGAGGCTTGTCTCACTAGGGGTAAGATAGATACTGCCTACAGGAAAATTAAAGAGACCTTTGGAGAAAAGAGAACCACTTGTATGAATATCAAGAGCTCAGATGGCAACCCAGTTCTAAGCAAAGAAGGGAATGCAGAAAAGTGGAAGGAGTATATAGAGGGTTTATACAAGGGCGATGTACTTGAGGACAATATTATGGAAATGGAAGAGGATGTAGATGAAGACGAAATGGGAGATAAGATACTACGTGAAGAGTTTGACAGAGCACTGAAAGACCTGAGTCGAAACAAGGCCCCGGGAGTAGACAACATTCCATTTGAACTACTGATGGCCTCGGGAGAGCCAGTCATGACAAAACTCTACCATCTGGTGAGCACGATGTATGAGACAGGCGAAATACCCTCAGACTTCAAGAAGAATATAATAGTTCCAATCCCAAAGAAAGCAGGTGTTGACAGATGTCAAAATTACCGAACTATCAGTTTAATAAGTCACAGCTGCAAAATACTAACGCGAATTCTTTACAGACGAATGGAAAAACTGGTAGAAGCCGACCTCGGGGAAGATCAGTTTGGATTCCGTAGAAATGTTGGAACACGTGAGGCAATACTGACCTTACGACTTATCTTAGAAGAAAGATTAAGAAAAGGCAAACCTACGTTTCTAGCGTTTGTAGACTTAGAGAAAGCTTTTGACAATGTTAACTGGAATACTCTCTTTCAAATTCTGAAGGTGGCAGGGGTAAAATACAGGGAACGAAAGGCTATTTACAGTTTGTACAGAAACCAGATGGCAGTTATAAGAGTCGAGGGGCATGAAAGGGAAGCAGTGGTTGGGAAGGAAGTGAGACAGGGTTGTAGCCTCTCCCCGATGTTATTCAATCTGTATATTGAGCAAGCAGTAAAGGAAACAAAATAAAAATTCGGAGTATGTATTAAAATTCATGGAGAAGAAGTAAAAACTTTGAGGTTCGCCGATGACATTGTAATTCTGTCAGAGACAGCAAAGGACTTGGAAGAGCAGTTGAACGGAATGGACAGTGTCTTGAAAGGAGGATATAAGATGAACATCAACAAAAGTAAAACGAGGATAATGGAATGTAGTCAAATTAAGTCGGGTGATGCTGAGGGAATTAGATTAGGAAATGAGAAACTTAAAGTGGTAAAGGAGTTTTGCTATTTAGGGAGTAAAATAACCGATGATGGTCGAAGTAGAGAGGATATAAAATGTAGACTGGCAATGGCAAGGAAAGCGTTTCTCAAGAAGAGGAATTTGTTAACATCGAGTATATATTTAAGTGTCAGGAAGTCGTTTCTGAAAGTATTTGTATGGAGTATACCCATGTATGGAAGTGAAACATGGACGATAACTAGTTTGGACAAGAAGAGAATAGAAGCTTTCGAAATGTGGTGCTACAGAAGAATGCTGAAGATAAGGTGGGTAGATCACGTAACTAATGAGGAGGTATTGAATAGGATTGGGGAGAAGAGAAGTTTTTGGCACAACTTGACTAGAAGAAGGGATCGGTTGGTAGGACATGTTTTGAGGCATCAAGGGATCACAAATTTAGCATTGGAGGGGAGTGTGGAGGGTAAAAATCGTAGAGGGAGACCAAGAGATGAATACACTAAGCAGATTCAGAAGGATGTAGGTTGCAGTAGATAGTGGGAGATGAAGAAGCTTGCACAGGATAGAGTAGCATGGAGAGCTGCATCAAACCAGTCTCAGGACTGAAGACCAGAACAACAACAATCTTGACATACATTGCCAATTAAACACATGATTGAACTTTTAAGTACTGAAATTTCATTTAGAAAGGAACTTATCAAAAAATATAGTCTGTAATGTAAAAATTTGTTTAATTAATAACATCCGTGGTACAGTAAATTAACTCAGAAGATCAATCAACGGAATAAAATGGTTCAAATGGCTCTAAGCACTATGGAACTTAACATCAGAGGTTCAAAATGGTTCAAATGGCTCTGAGCACTATGGGACTTAACTTCTGGGGTCATCAGTCCCCTAGAACGTAGAACTACTTAAACCTAACTAACCTAAGGACATCACACACATCCATGCCCAAGGCAGGATTCGAACCTGCGACCGTAGCTGTCACGCGGTTCCAAACTGAAGCGCCTAGAACCGCACGGTCACACAGGCCGGCTAACAACTGAGGTCATCAGTCCTCGAGAACTTAGAACTACTTAAACCTAACTAACCTAAGGACATCACACACATCGATGCCCGAGGCAGGATTCGAAGCTGCGACCGTCGCGGTCGTGCGGTTCCAGACTGAAGAGCCTAGAACCGCTCGGTCACAACAAGCGGCTCAACGGAATAAGCTCGACTGTGACGAGGGTGAAGTGGACGAACAATACAAGTCTACAAAAATAAAAATAAACTTTTTACCTCGCCAAATAATAATTTGTTCCTCATTTCAAAACCCTTTTTACGTCCGTATGCTATCCAACCATTGTTCTGAATCATCATTCCTCCTCGTAATAAACCTGTAACACGCATAGTTCCGAAAGTGCGTCCATGCATTACACTGTACACTCAACGAACCCCGCCTATTGCAGATCGCAGCTATCCACTACTGACTATCAGAGACTCCACAGTGCTGCCATTGCTGACACAGATCCTGTTGCCTAACAGCCGCTTCTCTGACCACAATTCTTCAAATATGTCATTTCCTTTACAAATATTAATACATCCAATAACATCATCAAAAAGCAGCCACTATACACATGTTACACTCCTGGAAATTGAAATAAGAACACCGTGAATTCATTGTCACCGGAAGGGGAAACTTTATTGACACATTCCTGGGGTCAGATACATCACATGATCACACTGACAGAACCACAGGCACATAGACACAGGCAACAGAGCATGCACAATGTCGGCACTAGTACAGTGTATATCCACCTTTCGCAGCAATGCAGGCTGCTATTCTCCCATGGAGACGATCGTAGAGATGCTGGATGTAGTCCTGTGGAACGGCTTGCCGTGCCATTTCCACCTGGCGCCTCAGTTGGACCAGCGTTCGTGCTGGACCTGCAGACCGCGTGAGACGACGCTTCATCCAGTCCCAAACATGCTCAATGGGGGACAGATCCGGAGATCTTGCTGGCCAGGGTAGTTGACTTACACCATCTAGAGCACGTTGGGTGGCACGGGATACATGCGGACGTGCATTGTCCTGTTGGAACAGCAAGTCCCCTTGCCGGTCTAGGAATGGTAGAACGATGGGTTCGATGACGGTTTGGATGTACCGTGCGCTATTCAGTGTCCCCTCGACGATCACCGGTGGTGTACAGCCAGTGTAGGAGATCGCTCCCCACACCATGACGCCGGGTGTTGGCCCTGTGTGCCTCGGTCGTATGCAGTCCTGATTGTGGCGCTCACCTGCACGTCGCCAAACACGCATACGACCATCATTGGCACCAAGGCAGAAGCGACTCTCATCGCTGAAGACGACACGTCTCCATTCGTCCCTCCATTCACGCCTGTCGCGACACCACTGGAGGCGGGCTGCACGATGTTGGGGCGTGAGCGGAAGACGGCCTAACGGTGTGCGGGACCGTAGCCCAGCTTCATGGAGACGGTTGCGAATGGTCCTCGCCGATACCCCAGGAGCAACAGTGTCCCTAATTTGCTGGGAAGTGGCGGTGCGGTCCCCTACGGCACTGCGTAGGATCCTACGGTCTTGGCGTGCATCCGTGCGTCGCTGCGGTCCGGTCCCAGGTCGACGGGCACGTGCACCTTCCGCCGACCACTGGCGACAACATCGATGTACTGTGGAGACCTCACGCCCCACGTGTTGAGCAATTCGGCGGTACGTCCACCCGGCCTCCCGCATGCCCACTATACGCCCTCGCTCAAAGTCCGTCAACTGCACGTACGGTTCACGTCCACGCCGTCGCGGCATGCTACCAGTGTTAAAGACTGCGATGGAGCTCCGTATGCCACGACAAACTGGCTGACACTGACGGCGGCGGTGCACAAATGCTCCGCAGCTAGCGCCATTCGACGGCCAACACCGCGGTTCCTGGTGTGTCCGCTGTGCCGTGCGTGTGATCATTGCTTGTACAGCCCTCTCGCAGTGTCCGGAGCAAGTATGGTGGGTCTGACACACCGGTGTCAATGTGTTCTTTTTTCCATTTCCAGGAGTGTATGTCAGTCATCTAGCCAATTTAAAAAGAACTTGGCAAACATGCGTTCACCTATCAGAATGACTTTGCACACTCTCTAGCCTGCATGTATGTATGTAGGCCTATATATGGATGTACTGATTAAGTTGGGAAGGGTTTCATAAAGCTGTTATATCTCTCCCGAGGTATGCTGTCCTGTAACTGTTATAACAGTGATTTTATCCATACTGAATGAGAAGTCGTGGTTGTGAATGTCAATGTTAAAAAAATATATCGGCTCAACCACTTGTTTATAGTGTAAAACACTAAGATTGACGCGTTTCGGAAGTGAAGCTTCCATCATCAGAAGACACGGTTGCAAAAAGGGAAGTAGTCACGATGTTTTAATTTTATTATCAATTTTATTGTGCCTTGTGTCTGTTCCATTTTAGCGAGTTTTAACAGGTTCTTTTACTTCTTATTATTCTGATGATGGAAGGATGGCTTCCGAAACGCGTCAATCTTAGTGTTTTACACTATAAACAAGTGGTTGGGCCAATATATTTTTTTAACATTGTTATAACAGTTTCTTCATATCTTGGGAACTGGTACTGGGACGGAGCTGACGTCCTAGCAGGTCCCACATATGTTCTACTGGGGACAGGCCTTAGGATACAGCTGGTCACAGAAGTACCTCAACATCACGCAGACGGTTCACAGAGGCAAGTGACCTGTATGGACGAGCAGAGTTCTGATGGAAAACGGCACCACGATACGGCCGCATGAGGAGTAACACTCAGGATGTCAGTGGAGTATCGTTGTGCCTTCAGTTACCTCGGTCACTGCCAGGCGTGACCTGAAGTCGGCCCGATGGCTTCCCACACCATGACGCCAGGAGTAACACCGCTGTGTCTTTCCTAAACATTGCAGCAATGGGACCTTTCACTGACGAGGGTCATCATAGGTAACGCAGATCGTCAGCAGTCCATGTTATATCCTCTCTGTACAACTCAAAACGCTGCAACTGTTATAACTATTTCCTGATATCCTAGATACTGCATCTGGGACGGAGCCGATGTCCGAGCTGGTCCTACTGACGTTCTACAGGGGACACACCTTGGGATACTGCTTACCACAGGAGTAGCACAACATCACCAGGACAGTTTATACATCACTGGCCATTAAAATTGCTACACCACGAAGATGACGTGCTACAGACGAGAAACTTAACCGACAGGATGAAGATGCTGTGATATGCAAATGATTAGCTTCTCAGAGCATTCACACAAGGTTGGTGCCGGTGGCGACACCTATATCGTGCTGACATGAGAAAAGTTTCCAACCGATTTCTCATACATAAACACCTGTTGACCGGCGTTGCCTGGTGAAACGTTGTTGTGATCTCTCATGTAAGGAGGAGAAATGCATACCATCACGTTTCTGATTTAGATAAAGATCGGATTGTAGCCTATCGCGATTGCGGTTTATCGTATCGCGACATTGCTGCTCGCGTTGGCCGAGATCCAATGACTGTTAGCAGAATATGGAATCGGTGGGTTCAGGAGGGTAATACGGATCGGCGTGCTGGATCCCAACTGCCTCGCATCACTAGCAGTCGAGATGACAGGCATCTTACCCGCATGCCTGTAACGGATCGTGTAGCCACGTCTCGATCCCTGAGTCAACAGAAGGGGACGTCTGCAAGACAAGAACAATCTGCTCGAACAGTTCGACGTCGTTTGCAGCAGCATGGACTATCAGCACGGAGACCATGGCTGTGGTTACCCTTGACGCTGCATCACAGACAGGAGTTCCTGCGATGGTGTACTCAACGACGAATGGCAAAACGTCATTTTTTCGGATGAATCCAGGTTATGTTTACAGCATCATGATGGTCGCATCCGTGTCTGGCCACATCGCGGTGCACGCACATTGTTAGCGTGTATTCGTCATCGCCATACTGACGTATCAGCCGGCGTGATGGTATGGGGAGCCATTGGTTACACGTCTCGGTCACCTCTTGTTCGCCTTGACGGCACTTTGAACAGTGGACGTTACATTTCAGATGTGTTACGATCCGTGGCTCTACCCTTTATTCGATCCCTGCGAAACCCTACATTTCAGCAGGATAATGCACGAACGCATGTTGCAGGTGCTGTACGGTCCTTTCTGGATACAGAAAATGTTTGATTGCTGCCCTGGCCAGCACATTCTCCAGATCTCTCACCAATTAAAATCGTCTAGTCAATGGTGGCCGAGCAACTGGCTCGTCACAATATGCCAGTCACTACTCTTAATGAACTGTGGTATCGTGTGCATGGGCAGCTGTACCTGTAAACGCCATCCAAGCTCTGTTTGACTCACTGGCCAGGCGTATCAAGGCCGTTATTACGGCCAGAGGTGTTTGTTCTGGGTATTTCTGGGTATTGATTTCTCAGGATCAATGCATCCAAATTGCGTGAAAATGTAATCACATGTCAGTTCTAGTATAATATATTTGTCCAATGAATACCCGTTTATCATCTACATTTCATCTTGGTGTAGCAGTTTAAAAGCTCAGCAGTGTAGGAGTCAGTGAGATTCAGCGTTGTGGTGTTAACGGAACACTGTGAATGGAACGGCAATGCCGAAGTTCTGCTGCTGCTACTGCTACTCTCCAGGATGACACACAATATTGAAGGGAGGTCCTTCCTTGTTCTCAGACGGCAGGCAAAGATATGGAGAGGATACAGTGTGGTTGACGCACAGTAAGACGAGCCTCTCTTGCCGTGGTCAGACTTCGTCGATTGGAAACTTGACGACGAGTATGAATGCCATCTAGTTCGTGTCACTGTCACATCTGAGTGCTTAACAAATCTCTGAGCAGCACCATTCGACAAACCAACCAAATGGATTCCATCACAGACACCCTTTTAAACTAGGTCAGATGGTAATAACACTTTCTGACGTGAGAACGTGCTACCTTTGTGTCGTTCAAAGTGATCACTCTCCATCGAAACGGCATTGACGCGCTTTCACCCTTTATATTATGCCCTACCACGCCTGTTTTTCTTTTTTTTTCTTTTTTTTAATCCCATAAGTCGTCTGACTGATTTGCTCAGGCTCGCTCTGAATTCATCTCCTGCGTCAACCTCGTCATTTTTCAGAGAAGCACTTGCACGCTATATTCTCAATTATTTGCTGAATGTTCTCCTCTATAGCTTTTACTCTCTACAGCTCTTTCCACTACAAACAATCCTGTTGGCAGAACATCCGCAACTGAGCATTATAGCAGAGGTTGATAATACTGCTTCAGTTGTAAATTACTTTATTTTCATGCGACCAGTTTCGGACTGTTATAAGCCCATCCTCAAGTGTCGAAGCTGTGCTGTGGTCCCCGAGCGCCGCGTGTACCAGGCACGGTGTGTTGCCTATGAGCGTGGAACGGGGAGTCTTTACAGTAATATGGAGGTTGTTCCCTGATGTCTTAACACATCTACCATCCAGACCTTTTTCTTGTCAGTAATGTCCATACGTTCCGTTCTTCGCCAATTCTGAGAACCTCTTCATGTCTTACCTTATCGAGCCACCTGATTTGTGACATTCATCTGCAGCAATACATTTCAAACGCTTCGATTCTCTTCTGTTCCGGTTTTCCCACTGTCCATGATGTTCTACCATACAATGGCTTGCTCCATAAGTACATTATCAGAAATTTCTTCGTCAAATTGAGGCCTATGTTTGAAATTTCCTTTCTGCCAGTGCTAGTTTGCCTTTTATCTCCCCCTTCCTCCGTCTGTCATGGATTAGTTAGCAGCCTAGGTAGCAGATTTCCTTCGTCTACTTCGTGATCATTAATCTCGATGTTAAGTACCTCGCTGTTCTTATTTCAGCTACTTCTCATTATTTTCGTTCTTTTCCTATTTCCTCTCAATCCGTGTTCAGTACACACTAAAATGTTTATTGGATTCAGCAGGTCCTGTAATACTTCTTTATTTTCATAGTGAATAGCAAGGTCATCCGTGAATCTTATCATTGATAGCATGTCCCCTTGAATTTTAATTCCATCCGTGAAACTTTCTTTTATTTCGGTCATTGTTTCTTCTATGTATAAACTGAACAGTAGGGACGAAAGACTGGATCCCTGTCTTAGATCCATTTTAATCAGAGTTCTTCGATCTCGGTCTTCCAATCTCATTGTTCCCTCATGGTTCTTGTACAGCCTGTATATCAACTGTCTTTCCCTATACCTTATATATCTGTTTTCCTCTGAGTTTATAACATGTTGCACCATTTCAAATCGTCAAACCTTTCTTTAGATTGTCAAATCGTATGAGCGTGTCCTGATTTTCCACCAGTCTTGCACCCATTAACATAGATAAGGTGAGAACAGCCTCTCTGGAGCGTTTACATTTGCTACAGCCTAGCTGATTGTCATCTATCTTCAATTTCCTCTTTCATTCTTCTGTATATTATTCTTGACAGCGGCTCTGATGCATGAGATGTTAAGCTAACTGTGCGATTGTTTCGCACTTATCTGCGCTTGCTGTATTCGGAGCTATGTGAGTGATATTTTTCAGAATGTATGAAGGAACGTCGTCTGTCTCATGGATTCTACCACTTTACCACTTGCCATCCCCACCCCCCTCCCCCGAGATTTTAGAATTTCCGATGGAGCTCCATCTTTTTTCTGCTTTATTTGATCTCAAGCCTTCCTGAGTTCTTCTTCTACATTTTGACTCTAATACTTGATCGCCTACCTATTCCTTACCCAATTTCTTCTCCTATCAAGTCGTCAGACAAGTCGCCCCCTCATAGAGGCGTTCAATTTACTCAATTCACCTAAGTGCGCTTTCGTCTGCGTTTAGCAGTGTTACTGCCGTTACGCTCTTCATGTTACAACCGTTGTTTTTATTTCACCGTTTTCACTGTTTTCACGTGTCCTTGCACTAAATCAGTCCTTCCGACGATCATTTCTTTTTCAATTTCTTCTCATCTTTCCTGCAGCTATTTCGCCTTCGCTGCCTTGCACTTCATATTTATGTCATTCCTCGAACAATATTTCTCTTCTTCCGCCTATCAGTTAAAGTACTTTTTCTGTTGCCCAAGGATTTCTCGGAGTTACCTAACTTTTATCAATCCCAGGGAACTTCACGTGCGTCTCATTATTACCCACTAGTTCAGTATCCAATTTCCTCCCACACTGATCCTTTCACATGATTCTCTTAAACTCCTGCCTATTCTTCATCATTGTGTGTTGTATTGTATTGTATTGTATTGAACTGGGGACCTAGAAACGACGGAGACGCTTCGTCCCCGACGTTGCCCTCAGTAGTACACAACCCTACAACAAGCTACAGCAGTCCACTCACCCCACCGCCGCCCCACACCGAACCCTGGGTTATTGTGCGGTTCGGTCCCCATTGGACCTCCCGGGAACGTCTCACATCAGACGAGCGTAAACCCAAATGTTTGGGTGGTAGAGTAATTATGGTGCACGCATACGTGGAGACAGTGTTTGCGCAGCAATCGCTGACATATTGTAACTGAAGCGGAATAAGGGGAACCAGCCCGCATTCGCCGGGGCAGATGGAAAACCGCCTTAAAAACCATCCACAGACTGACCGGCACGCCATACCTCGACACTAATCCGCCGGGCAGATTAGTGCCGGAGACCGGCATGCCTTCCCGTCCGGAAGGCAGTGCGTTAGACTGTACGTCCAACTGGGAGGCCTGTTCTTCATCATTGGTGTATTATTGTTTGCGTCTACATCTGCTCCCGGGTACGCTTTACATTCCAATATCTGAAATCTGAATCATTGCCTAACCATAATTTAATACAGTTGCAACAATCCCGTGTGTCCTGTCTTTCCCAAGTATACCTTCACCTCTCGTAATTCTTGAACAGAGTATTCGCTTTTACCATCTGAAATTTTCTACAGCACTCAATTAGTCTTTCTTTTCTCTCATCCCTTCTGCTTAGACTAAATTCTCCCGTAATATTTTCCTCTGTTCTTTACCCTACAGCCCCGTTCCTACCCCTCACAAGTATTAGATTTTAATCTCCATTTCCGAAGTGAATTACTCGTTGAATATCCACACATACTTGCTCTATCTGTTCATTTGCTGTTTGCGACGTTGGCACGCATACCAAAACTAACGATTTCGGCACTGGTTTGCTGTCTAACCTGTGGATAAAAACTGTTCATTGAACTACTGACAATAGCTCACTCTCCGCCCTACTTTCCTCTTCATAATGAATTCTACTTCCGTTACATCATTTCCTGCTGCTGCTTTATTTGCCTTTATTTGTCTGATTTGTCTGATCACAAATCTTTATCTTATTTCCATTTCAATTCACTGAGATCCACTGTATTTACGTCGTTCCTTTGGATTTCCCTAGTAACAACACTAAACACGAATAGCCTATCACAGCGAATTGCAACATTAATGAGTATCTACCTATTGTGTGCACGTATAGAAAGTTAACCTGACATCCGGCTATATCTTCTTGGTGCTTAACCTGTTATGTTAAGCACTATGTTATAACAATTCCTCCTTGGAAAAAACACTGTTTCTTTCCTTTTCATCTCTGTTTACTAATACTTCCTAAGAAATTATCAGAGAGTATCGCTATATTCTATTAACAGGACATTTGATTTTTCGTTTTGCTGTTTGTCTTGTGCAGTACATCCGTTACCTCTATGCACTTCGTCATCTGCATTTCTTTTAGTGGAGGCTGTGGTTTCCACATTATCACGAGTCTCTAAACTGATTCTTAATACGCAGTGCGTCAGTGTTTACGATACGTTTCGATGTATATGTTTCGCTGTGGTTCGCAACTGCCGACATATGTATCCAACTCTGGGTAGAACACTCACAGTGTAATGGTATAAACATCTCTTGGCTCTCAAGCAACTGGAATATACTACAGTTCATTACGTAAAGAACGCTACCGTCTAGATATTATGTCACTTATTAAGATTCGTAAGTGCAAGAGCCCAATTATACCATGAACATCGTCGCACCTTTTTACCAAACAGTAGTGAGTGACACTTGAAAAATAACGCTGCTTTTGACAGCAAAACTAGCGAGTAATTTTAACTCTGTTTAGGAGTCACGTCAACCCACGAATCTAATTATAAACTTAAATGCGAAGTTCTTACTTTTCCACTTGTAGTTCGTCTGTTACAGGTTTTCTTAAGACTGCCGTGAATTTACAGCTTTAAGTAGACCACTTATTGTATGCGCTCATTTAGGAAATTTAACTGTTAAGAATCTGAGGCAAGCAACTTTCTTTCTAGCTTTACCTGTTTCAGAGAGCATAACTTCGCCTTTGTTATTTTCCACATTTTTCTGTTGAGGCACCCACTAAGTTTCCATTTTTAAACAAAACATTTACATAAAGTGAAGAGAAATGAGTAGAATAATAAATAACACAAACGAATATAGCAATGGAATCAAGAATCAATACGGATACTAAGCGAGCAGTTTTATTTTACTTTCTTTTAATTTAGTTTTAGTTTTATGTTTGTTAACCCTCGACTGTTAGACGGAAAACTGCCAAAAGCACGCAACGCTGCACACGTGTTGTCTTCACATAAAAATTAATTAATGTGGCGAGAGTTTAACATTGCGGTGGGCCACTTTTAATTAAATGTTTAATGGTTTTTGACTTAGAAAACGTTTAACGCTGGCCTAAACCAGTTAAAATTGCTAAAAAAGCTACCGTATCATTCAGAAGATTTTAACAGATGCTAGGATGGGTTGTTCTCTAAAGCACTTCACATTCATAATGCTCTGCCAACCTCAGTTATTCCAATGATGCAGAGACGCGCAGTAGACCACAGTGCTCGCTTCCAGTACTGGATCGAGAATCAGTACAACCTTACCTTGTGACTTTTCCATCTTCTTCCTCGTTCCAAAAGCATGCTAAACATTTACAGTGCCTTATATACATGATTACTTAATAGTCATAAATACATATTCAAAAACTACAAAAACATAAATTAACAAGACAAATAAATTCACAAAATCCACTTGCAGATAAAATTCCAGTTCCTTCAGGCCACCAGAGAGGGAGAGTTTTACCTCTTCGGAGGTTGCTCTCTGGCAAGTTAGTGCAGGGTCATCTGCATAGATAAAACTTCTTGTGTTGTTGGGATGTGGTTGGTCATTAGTGTAAGTATTGAACAGCAACGGAGCACGTTTTATTGAAGCAATCGTTTTCCCTTTATTCTCTAATTACGCTGCTAACCTTGCAAGTCAACAAATCTTCTGCGCATCTTTATCAAGGTTGACATCAATCTAATGAGTTTGGAGACTTTCGTGAGTGTGAAGGTCTTGATGACAGTATACCGTGCTTCACTGTGTCGTATGCAGCTCTGAGGTCAATGAAATCTACTCCTGTGGTTATTGATTTTCATATCTATCCCCACTATGCTGAATGAGGTTAAGAATGTGTGCGACAGTATTGTCGGCTGGTGTAAAGTCTGCCTGTTCTGAAATGAGGAGTTTGTCAATAGCCTATAGGATTTTTTCAAAAATCTTCCTTTGACGAGACAGGGAACATAGTGTACTATAGCTTCTGAGGTTTCTACAGTCCTTTCCATATTGATGGATAACAGTTAAGGGGAGTTTGGAAATTTTTTTTCACATTTGTAGCTTATTATCTCATTATAAAATTTGCAGTATATATATAAAGGGAACATAGTGTACTATAGCTTCTGAGCTTTCTACAGTCCTTTCCATATTGATGGACAACAGTTAAGGGGAGTTTGGAAATTTTTTTTCACATTTGTAGCTTATTATCTCATTATAAAATTTGCAGTATATATATATAAATTTGCATTGAGTATATATATATATATATATATATATATATATATATATATATATATATATATATATATATATATTCAAAAACTACATATATATATATATATATATATATATATATATATATATACTCACATGGGAAGTATTTTATTTTATTTTTTTAGATATAATCTACACCGGGTGAAAATGTTAAAATTTTAACGTGCATTACTTCAAGATCTAATAAAATCGGTAATTTTTTATAGAGAAGGCTATGGATAGCTGTGTTATAAAGGTCATGTCCAGAAGGGCATGCGTACTAGATTGAGGAAGTTGAAACAAAGTTTGAGAGACAAGAAACTTTCTGATGGTAAAACCATAAGAGGAAGGCTGACAGACAAAATGATTGATGAACTACAGCAGTATTATGCGAAGGCCATTAGAAATAATACTGAGGATTTGTTGAAAATGAAGCAGGCAGTATGGATTACCTTCTTCCACAAACTGTCAACTGCTGAAAACCAGTATATCACCTTTGCCCTTCTGGACCTGATTCATGGTGCAGTTACCGCAATGCCCAGTACTGTAACAGTTCATACAGCCATAAACATTCCATCCCAGCAGCAGTCATGGACATCATAAATCTTATTTATAGAAACCTGGAAAATCCAGAATTACTGAAGAAGTGCCTGCATTGTCAGCCTTAAAATTCCAATGAGTCGTTCAATAATCTTACATTGACTCGCTTATCAAAAAATGTTTTTGTTGCAATGAAGACACTAAAATGGGGGTTAGTGATGCTGCTATTGTTTTTAATGATGGCAACATTGGTAGGGGGAAAGTGCTACAGCATGTGGTAACTAATCCTGGAGCAAGCTGCATCAGAGAACTTGAACACTTCGACACGGTTCGCATTGATAAAGCAGAGTATGCAGCACAGTTGGCCACTAAGGAGTCCAGAAAAAAGAAAAGAAGAAAAAACTTGGAAAACGATCAAGAGGATGATACACACTATGGTGCAGGGTTCTTTTGAATGACTAAAAATAAAAAAAAATAAGCATATATTAAGTGAGTTACAGTCTTTTGAAACTTTAGAAGCCGTTCCTGAAAATTTACATTTTCTTTTGCATTCTTCCCTAAATCTCAGAAACCACTTCGAGTAGAGTATTCAAATTTTCAGGTAGTAATACCATACATATCCTGAGTCTATCGAACTAAAAGAGGAACATAATGTTACGTATAATTAAAATTATTTAGGATCACACACAAAAAAGTACACAAAACTTTAACAGTGTAATTAAAAAGTTGTATTTCCGAAAGCAGTGGCTGAAATGCAATTATTGTAGTTCAGTAGATTCAGAACATACAGTTTAACGTACTGCAAAAGTTTCATGTCAATGGCTATAGTGTTTCCTGAAGAAAAGGAAGCCAAATCACTAAATTTAACATTGTCGGGATAGGGCATTCCAACTCCGCTTAAATGAGATTTAGGAATCTTGGATGCCCTTAGACAGTTATTACAAGCTGTAGCAACTGTTCATTCCCTATCCTGCTAAATTTTGTTGTTCGAAATTCATACAAACTACCATCTTTACTCACGTTGTAGTGGATTATTGCATTTTTCAATTCACTCACGTTAAAATTTTCCTTCAGTTCAGAAGTTTCTTCATTATTGCCTGCAGGTAGTTTCCTGCTTGTTTGCCTGATCCTAGCTTTTGGTTTTCTTTTGACATTCATGAAAAGTTGATTTTCTGTTATATCTGAGTGGATATTACTCTTAGCTGGCTGTCTGTCGACCTTCTTTAACAGTCTCCAGGCCTTTTGATAACTCAGGGTCATATCCAATTCTTCCATCAATTTAGACCAACTCTCTTTCTTTGACGACACTATTAGATATGTTAGGCTGTGTGCTGCTTTAAGGCCCTTCCCCTCCCCCGTGGTTCTGTTCAAAAAGACTGTTCAGATCACATCTGAAATGACGCTCTCCAATTAGTTGACGCGACATCCGCAAGGAACAGACTTATAGGAACTGATCTTAACAGCCTTGGCGAACTGGTCGTATGCTTCAAGAACTAGTAAGTTAGATGTTTGGACCATGGCGTCCAGTATACAAGAGAATTTAGATGATTCTGCTATTCTGAAGTTATTTCTGCAGCGAATGGGAACACATTGTGCTAGGATAGCCGAATGAAGCTGACACGAGGAAGGTCAGTGTTGAGACAGGGATATGGCTGTATATTGTTTTGCTGTATTGTTGTGTTAAGCTAATAATGATTAAAATGAAGTCTGGATGAAATCCTCTTCGCCAAGGGCCACTGTTGGAGGAAGATGATAGTTTGTTGTCGTGAAAAAGAAAGAGTTCACTATAATTTACCTAGTATTCTACTAGTTCGCCATGACCATCCCTTTGTTCATATCCCAATTCAGTACTGTAGCAATGGGAAATCCCGTAATAAAATTTATTTTTCGTTTCCTAAGTTCTCTGTTTCATTGAAGAAGAAAACGGAGTTCGGATTCTTCTACTTCAAAACATACTACTGGCAAAAATATTAAGTCGCTAGTTATGAAGCGATAATATTGACAACTGTCTTTGTATCTTTACTCGAATTAATTAACGGACTCTATCAGGAAGCATTACTATTTGACTTTATTGAAAATATGTGTCACACAAGCAGTATTTATATCCCATTTTCAATCATCATTGCTGACATTCAAGCAGAAATTTGGGCTATTGTGAATTTGACCTTTGATAGTTTTCACTTGGCTTGAGGGAGCTGTTTTCAATTGGAGATGGTGGGATAGTACAGAAAATTCAGGCAGTAACTGGTGATAATTTATTGGCTCGTTAGTTGGACAGTTGTAGATGTAGTGTCCACACGACGTGAGCGGGAGCGAATCGGCGACCCAGTTTGGGACGTCAGGCAAAGATACACCTGTGGCAGCCCTTGCGTCAGTACGGCACGGTGTGAACAAAATCTGCATCCACTTCAGTACTCTGAAAGCCACTAATCGTTAGTGCGGGCCAGTGCCCAGTGGCTTGCTGCAGCCTGGGAACATGGTGTCTACCTGGGCGCCTTTGTCTATAGCCCTGTGGACCTCATGGACGAACAGAGCGACATTTTTCGCGAGATCTCTGCTTCAGAAATCAGTGTTGATTTTTGAGAGTGGAGATTTTCGTTCTCCCAGAAAGTCATAATGCATGAGCAAAAAACACGTTCCACAGTTCTACAATGCCAGCAATATAGGCCTCAAATTTTGTGCATCTGTCTACGATCCCTGCAGAAAACAGCAATGAACTGAGCTTTTTTCTAGTCGATAGGGATCATTCGTTGTTATAGCGCCCTACGGTAAACTGCTGCTACGAGTGGTATATGTTCTTTCCTATTTCTCTGTAGAATCTACAGTTATCTTATATGATCCTGATACCTTTTCACTACAAAGCAGCTATGGTTTCTGTTCCGCGATCAGTTAACTCAATGCCTGCCATGATGTTCGTATGAGAACAGCAAGGAGCTAATGTATTACGTCCTTCTGCGGTGAAGCAGCTTCGGGAGACGGAATACAGTGTATCGGGCTTCTCTCTGTCGACGTTGTTAGTGGTGCTTAGTTCGGCTCCGTGTAGCGTCACGATGCGTGTTTCCGCTCTCATACCTGCAGTCAGAACGGGCTGGTGCGCGGCTGCAGCTATGGATAGCGGTGGCGCAGGGTCAGACATGGGACCAGTGTCTTGTACACGGCAGCAGATGCTGGAGGGCTCCTGTGGCTGAAGCTGAACGTTCGCTCGCCTTCTCGTCTAGAGTATTATGGCTGCGGTTGGACCCCAGTAGGAGTCCTTACGAGGCGACGGATGGAAGCTGCCGGAAGCCAACACACAGCAAATGCTGATAAGTATCCCGGCTGTTTCCAGGTACACATGTGGTCTGCTTTTATTCAACACAAGAGAACTCTTATTTCGGTTGAGGTCAGGTACGCATCCCGCGAAACACCATCGATATGTCTCGAACCACCGGTTATGGAACAGCACTTGGATCGTGACTGTGGAGCTGAAAGTGCTGACTTTACGGGTGGTAGCAAGCTTTCGGATTTTGGTGTCGGTCTCCACCTTGTGCCTGTACCACTAAATAGTCAACGCGACTCTTCAAGTAAATAAGGCAAAGTTTAAACTGTTGCTTGTATCGTTGGAGCTAAATTATGGGCGCAATTCTGCGGAAATCGGGAGGTGTGTTGCTACAAAATGCTTCAGCGAAATTCCAAGTACGGTGTTCCATTTTCTATCACAAAGTAACACAGCCGATGACACAACCGACGTGCAGAATGTGCCACATGTTACGTCGATGCTTGGCAAGTCTCTCGTAAAGAGCAGTGAACGGGCGGCTCCAGTATCCGCTGGACAGCCATTGTTACGCGACCGTTTTTTCCCAAATTTTCTCGTAACTGATTTATATCCAGCATTAAAAAGACACATCAAATCGGAGTAACTTATCCTCACCAATAAGTGAAGTATGTGTTATTACCAGTGAGATACATCAGTGTGGGATCTGTACCAGGTCGGGTTGAAAGAGGAGATAGAGAAGATCCAAAGAGGAGCGGCGCGTTTCGTCACGGGGTTATTTGGTAAGCGTGATAGCGTTACGGAGATGTTTAGCAAACTCAAGTGGCAGACTCTGCAAGAGAGGCGCTTTGCATCGCGGTGTAGCTTGCTGTCCAGGTTTCGAGTGCGTTTCTGGATGAGGTATCGAATATATTGTTTCCCCCTACTTATACATCCCGAGGAGATCACGAATGTAAAACTAGAGATTCGAGCGAGCACGGAGGCTTTCCGGCAGTCGTTCTTCACGCGAACCATACGCGACTGGAACAGGAAAGGGAGGTAATGACAGTGGCACGTAATGTGCCCTCCGCCACATACCGTTGGGTGGCTTGCGGAGTATAAATGTAGATGTAGATGTAATGTAGTTTTCATTTTCATAATGAGTTGCGAGAAATGAGGCAATAAAATCTGCCGAGGGAAGCAACACTCGATCGAATTCGCGAGAAGCTTCTGGAGAGGGTTCCTCCTTGGATGATGAAACAGCCGAGTGCTTTGAAGAGCCGCTCTATGCGTGGACGCCAAAAGTCATAATATACATAGTATCTCCGGTGTTACCAGGATACCGGTCTGTCTTTAACGAACTCTTGTGGTAGGAGGAACATGTGATTTTGGCAGAGAACCGGAAGAACGCTTTTGTGAACAATTGTGAGGAGAGGGCATACATGTAACTACTGCAGCTTGCTGTAGAAATAAAGTTTACGTGCACACTGTCTATCTTGTATCAGTTATCTTCACTTCCTCCGTGCTGCCACAGACGTTGCCGAACCATGGATCTCAATACCATATTACACTCCTGGAAATGGAAAAAAGAACACATTGACACCGGTGTGTCAGACCCACCATACTTGCTCCGGACACTGCGAGAGGGCTGTACAAGCAATGATCACACGCACGGCACAGCGGACACACCAGGAACCGCGGTGTTGGCTATCGAATGGCGCTAGCTGCGCAGCATTTGTGCACCGCCGCCGTCAGTGTCAGCCAGTTTGCCGTGGCATACGGAGCTCCATCGCAGTCTTTAACACTGGTAGCATGCCGCGACAGCGTGGACGTGAACCGTATGTGCAGTTGACGGACTTTGAGCGAGGGCGTATAGTGGGCATGCGGGAGGCCGGGTGGACGTACCGCCGAATTGCTCAACACGTGGGGCGTGAGGTCTCCACAGTACATCGATGTTGTCGCCAGTGGTCGGCGGAAGGTGCACGTGCCCGTCGACCTGGGACCGGACCGCAGCGACGCACGGATGCACGCCAAGACCGTAGGATCCTACGCAGTGCCGTAGGGGACCGCACCGCCACTTCCCAGCATATTAGGGACACTGCTGCTCCTGGGGTATCGGCGAGGACCATTCGCAACCGTCTCCATGAAGCTGGGCTACGGTCCCGCACACCGTTAGGCCGTCTTCCGCTCACGCCCCAACATCGTGCAGCCCGCCTCCAGTGGTGTCGCGACAGGCGTGAATGGAGGGACGAATGGAGACGTGTCGTCTTCAGCGATGAGAGTCGCTTCTGCCTTTGTGCCAATGGTGGTCGTATGCGTGTTTGGCGCCGTGCAGGTGAGCGCCACAATCAGGACTGCATACGACCGAGGCACACAGGGCCAAAACCCGGCATCATGGTGTGGGGAGCGATCTCCTACACTGGCCGTACACCACTGGTGATCGTCGAGGGGACACTGAATAGTGCACGGTACATCCAAACCGTCATCGAAGCCATCGTTCTACCATTCCTAGACCGGCAAGGGAACTTGCTGTTCCAACAGGACAATGCACGTCCGCATGGATCCCGTACCACCCAACGTGCTCTTGAAGGTGTAAGTCAACTACCCTGGCCAGCAAGATCTCCGGATCTGTCCCCCATTGAGCATGTTTGGGACTGGATGAAGCGTCGTCTCACGCGGTCTGCACGTCCAGCGCGAACGCTGGTCCAACTGAGGCGCCAGGTGGAAATGGCATGGCAAGTCGTTCCACAGGACTACATCCAGCATCTCTACGATCGTCTCCATGGGAGAATAGCAGCCTGCATTGCTGCGAAAGGTGGATATACACTGTACTAGTGCCGACATTGTGCATGCTCTGTTGCCTGTGTCTATGTGCCTGTGGTTCTGTCAGTGTGATCATGTGATGTATCTGACCCCAGGAATGTGTCAATAAAGTTTCCCCTTCCTGGGACAATGAATTCACGGTGTTCTTATTTCAATTTCCAGGAGTGTATAAATTAGAAGAGTGGCTCTTCCACCGCTCCATGGAGGTTAACACACTGTCAAATTATGTGCAGAGCTTGGCTCTTCTTTTTACTTTCCTACACCACACTCGTACTGTCTATTCTATTTTCTCTTAAGGTAGTTGGAGCCCGTGGAGCTGCACTGACTAATGAATCACAGATCGGTGTCACAGTTGTTTCTTCCGTTTGCATCATGTGGCACCGACTCAGAGCAGCAATATGCTCGAAGAACCATGTAGATGACTGACAATTCATTGGCCGGGAACTTTGTCAAATAAACTGATTCACGTTTGCCGATAAACAGTGCACGTAATAGCAGAAAATCCGCCTGGGGTAAATGTCGCAGTCAGCGAAAGGAAGATCATATCGGTTGCCAGAAGTGCTTTTGGAGTAAACAATACATTCTGTTTTCTTTCATGAAGTTAATATAAATTAAAAAACGCTACAATATCCAAGAATTTTTATTAAGACCACTCACTGGTCTCCAGTGGGTCGAATTACAACAAAGTGTTACACATCCCGCCATGACGTGACGTCACTTGCAGAACACGTTTTACTTTTATGAGCTACGCTCAGTAGTTATACTGCTATGCATCACACGCTGTTTAAGTTCAGACCATAAAAAGTTAAATGGCTTTACTACATCCCAAAACCAGAAAGCCTGGCATTCACAAGAAGATTGCTCCCTAACCTGATATTCAGTCCTCTAATGGAGAAGAGATATTTACTTTCATATAAAAAAGAGTAAAAAAAATTTACCAGAATGTGAAAAATTTTCATTTGATTATAACAGCGAAAACCACAGCTTGCGGTATTACACACGAAAACTAAAACATGGAAACAAACGACCAGCACACAATAATGCACGAATACACAGGCCATTTACAAAAGAGTTCCTTAGTTTTACGTACTATGCTTCGATGAGCAAAAATTAATTTTCTTTTTGTTACAATTAAATCCTCAGCGCAAATAGTGTGACGGTGCATCCAATACTGAAACGACAAGTACCGTGGAGTGGCGAAAACCAACTGAAATAAACAAAACGCATTTTTAAGAAGATTTCAAAGTGCATCATAAAAATTGTAGATCCTTTCCTTCTACGGATTGAACTCCTTATTATACAACTCAAGTTAGATCCTCAGTTCAAACTGGTGCGAAAGGACACCCCCATATTAAAATGAAAGTAGGTTACGATAAAACCACCGACTGGCAAAAACCAGATCAATGAGGAAAAATTGTATTATTTAAAAATCTCTAAAATACATGGTAAAAATAACAAATGTTTTCTTATTGCAGACTAAACATCCTATTATGTGACTAAACTCTTCCATGGAAGACACCCATTAGCAAGCACAATATTACACTGAATCGTTTGTGTACAGCAAAGATTCTTGTAGACTAACCAAATTAGCTTTGTACATAACCTAAACGATGGCAGTTATTCACTCTGCAGCATCAAAAATGCTGTGACCATTAACTGGTCTCAAGTGACTAGAAATACACCAAAGTACCCCTGCGCTGTGTCATTTAATGATGCTACATGTAGTTGACGCTACAGTACCATAGGCTACGCTCAATAGTCAAAGTATCAAATATAGTACCTAATGAAACGAAAATTAACTATGGGAAATCGTCTCAACAATTACACATAATTTGCATTTAGTACTGTTTTGTCAGAAACTGACATTATGAGCTCATGGCTGTCTCTTACAGAGAAGATAACAGAAATCAGCCACTTTCTGCAGGGCTATTTATTTATTCTGTTACCGCCCTTATAACCGGAAGTTTCATTTTCAGATGGCTAGTTCACGTGAAGATACATTTTACATTAGCTTTCACTTTTTGTTTTCCCAGATGATGAAATTTTGTTGAGGTGATGGTGTCGTTGGAGAAACGGCGCCATTACGTTCCAGTGGTGACTGCCTGTAACCATGTAACAGCGAGGATTGTATGATGCACCTTTTCAAGTACATTTATACAAACTGCAAGTATGTGGTGAAATTTCTTGGTGTGTGAGTGGTGCATCAGATTATGTGTGTAAACATACTTAAAAAAGGTTCATCATACAGGCTTCGCTGTTGCACCATCACAGGCAGTCAGCAGTAGAACGTAATGGCGCGGTATTTCGACGACACCACCGCCCTAAGGAAATTTCATCACTTGGGAAAACAAAAATTGAAAGCTAATGTAAAGTGTTTCTTAACGTCAACTAGCTGTCTGAATGTGAATCTATCGGTTCGAAACCGGTAATGTCGCTGTTTAAATAAATAGCGTCATACTTATGATACGGTGTCCTGCTACTAAGATGACTCATAAAACTAAATTATCGTGACAAATTTGTATTACCTTACATGAATGTAGGTGCAATATAATTGTGTTGCAAGTATGTAAGCCTCGTTTGTATGAAATTATCATGCCAACAGTAATTTTCTTCATTGTTTATTCTAACACTTTATACATTACTACGCATTAAAATTGCTACACCACGAAGGTGACGTGCTGCACACGTGAAATTTAACCGACAGGAAGAATACGCTGTGATATGCAAATGATTAGCTTTTCAGAGCATTCACACAAGGTTGGCGCCGATGGCGACACCTACAACGTGCTGACATGAGGAAAGTTTCCAACCGATTTCTCATACACAAACAGCAGTTGACCGGCGTTGCCTGGTGAAACGTTGTTGTGATACCTCGTGTAAGGAGGAGAAATGCTTACCATCACGTTTCCGACTTTCATAAAGGTCGGATTGTACCCTATCGCGATTGCGGTTTATCGTATCGCCACATTGCTGCTCGCGTTGGTCGAGATCCATTGACTGTTAGCAGAATATGGAGTTGCTGGGTTCAGGAGGGTAATATGGAACGCCGTGCTGGATCACAACGGCCTCGTATCACTAGCAGTCGAGATGACAGGCATCTTATCCGCATGGCTGTGAACGGATCGCGCAGCCACGTCTCGATCCCTGAGTCAACAGATGGGGACGTTTGCAAGACAACAATCTTCTGCACGAACAGTTCGACGACGTTTGCAGTAGCAGGGACTATCACCTCGGAGACCATGGATGCAGTTACCCTTGACGCTGCATCACAGACACGAGCGCCTGCGATGGTATACTCAACGACGAACCTGGTGTACGAATGGCAAAACGTCATTTTTTCGGATGAATCCAGGTTCTGTTTACAGCATCATGATGGTTGCGTCCGTGTTTGGCGACATCGCGGTGAACGCACATTAGGAGCGTGTATTCGTTGTGTGGGGTGCCATTGGTTACAAGTCTCGGTCACCTCTTTATTCGCATTGCCGGTACTTTGAACAGTGGACGTTACATTTGAGATGTGTTAAGATCCGTGGCTCTACCCTTCATTCCATCCCTGCGGAACCCTACATTTCAGCAGGATAATGCACGACCGCATGTTGCAGGTTCTGTACGGGACTTTCTGGATACAGAATATGTTCGACTGCTGCCCGGCAAGCACATTCTCCAGATCTCTCACCAACTGAAAACGTCTGGTCAATGGTGGCCGAGCAACTGGCTCGTCACAATACGCCAGTCACTACTCTTGATGAACTGTGGTATCGTGTTGAAGCTGCATGGGCAGCTGTACCTGTACACGCCATCCAAGCTCTGTTTGACTCACTTGCCAGGCGTATCAAGGCCGTTATTACGGCCAGAGGTGGTTTTTCTGGGTACTGATTTCTCAGGATCCATGCACCCAAATTGCATTAAAATGGAATCACATGTCAGTTCTAGTATAATATATTTGTGCAATGAATACCCGTTTATCATCTGCATTTGTTCTTGGTGTAGCAATTTTAATGGCCAGTAGTGTATGTTCATTAGGTATAAAAACACAGTCTCATTTTTCTTAAAGCATGGAAACGCAGTTGCGTATTGTCTGGGTAATATGCCGCGGTTTGTTTATAGGCTACGTTAAGTTCCCCCTTGACATTAGAAACGGTGCTTGTACAAATAACACTGCTGGTTGGTTCAAATGACTCTCAGCACTATGGGACTTAACTTCTGAGGTCATCAGTCCCCTAGAACTTAGAACTACTTTAACCTAACTAACCTAAGAACATCACACACATCCATGCCCGAGGCAGGATTCGAACCTGCGACCGTAGTGGTCGCCCGGTTCCAAACTGTAGCGCATAGAACCGCTCGGCCACCCTGGTCGGCTAACACTGCTGGTGCTTGCTCTTTTGGGTTGCGGCGATACTACGCGACCCTTGCGATACAGGCTGTGAACCGGCGGTGTTCTGGCAGTCAGTTAGGGTGGCGACTTGCACCACAAGCTCTCATTTGCTTGTCGACGGGTAAGGCCTCGGTGCAGAGACGCTGCAGGAAGCGGTTGGAAGTACCAGGCAGTGACACCAGCCATGCGCCTCAGCCGTCCAGTTATTGGCCCATTTTTGCCTGCTCTGTGTGTGCAGATGGTGGCTGTTATGCCATGGTTAAATTTCCATCCATCCTCCCGTTCCATGTCCCGTTTGTATTTCTCTAGTACCTCCTTCCTTCGTATGACTGTTGTGACCTCAAACAAGTATAAAAGACTTACTAAAAATACGGTTCACATAAATACAAGTACAATCTCTTTGTTTAGTCCTTTTGAAATAGTTTCTTACTGTGACTGTAGATCAATATATCACTGTTACTTTCAATGAATTTACTCAGTTATAAATTCAAGGTCAGTTTGTAAAACTATATATGATTATTAGCTTCTGCCTCTTCACATTTTTTCTGAATAACAACTTAGCAGCTCCTTCCAGTTTTACTATTTTTATGACAATTCATTATCGCTTAGAGAGTTTTTATAACACTGTACAAAATACTTCATGTTTGTGTCTCAGGTAAGGTTACGTTAGTTATTAATTATTAACGCTATTGTCTCTCACTTTCATGCATTACAAGTTATACCAGAGAGGTTCATCTGGTGGCCTTCTCTCAACTACCTGTGCATTCCTATGTAATATCCCTCATGCAAAGATTACTGTGGCCCCACTACAATTACCCATTCGACTTACTCTTTCCTGATATTTCAGTTCATTATTTTCTCTCCAAAATTCTGTCCTCCGTCCTTCTATATTACCAATTCATTAGCAACGCACAGGGAAGCAATGGTTGTGAAGGGAGTGAGACAGGGTTGTAGCCTCTCCCCGATGTTATTTAATCTATATATTAAGCAAGCAATAAACTAAAGAAAGATTCGGAGTAGGTATTAGAATCCATGGAGAAGAAATAAAAACTTTGAGGTTCGCAGATGACATTGTAATTCTGTCAGAGACAGCAAAGGACTTGGAAAGCAGTGGAACGGAATGGACAACGTCTTGAAAGGAGGATATAAGATGAACATCTACAAAAGCAAAACGAGGATAATGGAATGTAGTCGAATTAAGTTGGGTGATGCTGAGGGAATTAAATTAGGAAATGGGACACTTAAAGTAGTAAAGGAGTTTTGCTATTTGGGGAGCAAAATAACTGATGATGGTCGAAGTAGAGAGGATACAAAATGTAGAAAGGCTGTGGTAAGGAATGAGTTTCTGAAGAAGAGAAATTTGTTAACATCGAGTATAGATTTAAGTGTCAGGAAACGGTTTCTGAAAGTATTTGTATGGAGTGTAGCCATGTATGGAAGTGAAACATGGACGATAAATACTTTGGACAAGAAGAGAACAGAAGCTTTCGAAATGTGGCGCTACAGAAGAATGCTGAAGATTACATGGGTAGATCATATAACTAATGAGGAGGTACTGAATAGAATCGGGGACAAAAGAAGTTTGTAGCACAGCTTGACAAGAAGAAGGGATCGGTTGATAGGACATGTCCTGAGGCATCAAGGGATCACCCAATTAGTATTGGGGGGCAGCGTGGAGAGTAAAAATAGTAGAGGGAGACCAAGAGAAGAATACACTAAGCAGATTCAGAAGGATGTAGGTTGCAGTAGGTACTGGGAGATGAAGCAGGTTGCATAGGATACAGTAGCGTGGAGAGCTGCATCAAACCAGTCTCAGGACTGAAGACCACAGCAACAACAACAACAACAACAACAACAAAGCACACTGTGGGTTTCCTAAAAATTGTAGCTCGCAATTATGTGACAAGAAGCACAATCGTAAATTGACTCTCGACAAATAGGATAATTACTCTACGTCAGTTCACTTTGTTTTCTACCTCTTTAATCTGTATTGGTTATTTAACTTATGTCTTTTCACTATTACATGTTACCTTAATCCACATTTTACCAGGATTCATGGTACGTCTCTCTAGCAGTAGATCCAAACATTTTAAGTATTCCTTCGTTCAATATTGGTTGTAACCTCTTTCATTCTATCTTCTGCTTCTAGTTTTGACATGGTTACTTTCAATGACCCAGCTCTCTTCCCTGTCAACAGTTCATGGAGACATATAAAAATCATTACACCACACTCTCATTAACTCGCCAAATACTCGTCTTCATTAGTGTATAAAAATCTGACTCATTGTTCGAATATGACAACGTCCCTTGCCGGCCAGAGTGGCCGTGCGGTTCTGGGCGCTGCAGTCTGGAACCGAGCGACCGCTACCGTCGCAGTTTCGAATCCAGCCTCGGGCATGGATGTGTGTGATATCCTTAGGTTAGTTAGGTTTAATTAGTTCTGAGTTCTAGGCGACTGATGACCTCAGAAGTTAAGTCGCATAGTGCTGAGAGCCATTTGAATCATTTGACAACGTCCCTTAACGTCTACTAAAGACAAACGTGCAGTAATCCTTCACGTCTCCTATACTTTCACTGTGCAACATTTCTTTACGTCTGCTAATAAATCATTAAGCTCCATGATTATTACTCAGAGCGATATCGTATTCAGCGTACCTACTACTACCCCTGAATCTCTGCATCAGGGCAACTACAGCCAATGATCTGCCTAATGATATTCTTCTCGGTATCTCCTGCACCATCTTCCTGACTTTTTCTGACGATAATTTCAGTTTTTTCGTGTGAAACTTCCGTCTTCAAACGCGCAGTGTTTGCTCTTATAATGTATTTCATATAATCATCTCCTTTTATTACCACTGCATCTTTTCACAACGGACAGGACACTAATACTTCTCATTTCCTAAATGCTTTGATGTGCAGCTTTCAGTGGTTTTCAATCGACTTACGATTTCGTACAATTTAGAGTTCCACGACATTGAAGTGGACAGTTGCGCAGGAAGTCAATAAGGAAAAGGAATCAGCTCTTTTAGTTATAGACGCTAAAGATATTAATACAGTAACCCGATTTATTTCAAAAGAATTCGAAATAAAATCTTAATAGTAAATATAATTTCAATCACGAACAATTAACATTCAATCAATAGAAATTAAAATAGAAACTCACAAATCCTGTAAGGTCCACAAAACATGCAGAAAAATTTACGGTTTAAAGACTGACTCTTCTTTGACTTTCTCTTGACATTTGTAAAGCTTCCAGCAGCGATTGTCATATCCCGTATTGATCCTTTTTAGTTTAACTTCCTTTTTGTCTGCTTTTGCAGTACTCCTCTTTGAGGTTAATTTTATAGTTTCCTGGTGGCATGTGCGTCGGGACAGTGGAAAGTCTTATACAGTCCTGAAGTGGCAGATTCGCTGTAAATAATCTGAGTGCCATTCCTCCATCTTTACGCCATAACTCATTCAGGACATTCTGGAAGGATTCCAAGTACATCTCCGCCATCCGATGTTGCTTATGTTAGTGCATCCTATATCACATTATCCTCACCAAAGTGTTCGAGGCGTGGTTGTACCGTGATACACACACACACACACACACACACACACACACACACACACACACAAAAGGATAAAATCATTTTCACCTTTCTTCATTTGCGATGAATGTGATTATTACATGCTCCCATCAGTGGCATGCTTGTGCCATTCTTTAATGGAGCAAAGGTAATCAATTTGGAAGTCAGTTTGATAGTTACTAATTCGTAGCAATATCCCCTGCACAAGACTGGAATGCCACCAAAAGGTCCATAGCTCCAATGCCTTTCATTCTGATACGAGATATTGGAAACATTGCTACACCATGCGTAAAACTTCCAGCAGCGATTGTCATATCCCGTATTGATCCTTTTTAGTTTAACTTCCTTTTTGTCTGCTTTTTCAGTACTCCTCTTTGAGGTTAATTTTATAGTTTCCTGGTGGCATGTGCGTCGGGACAAGCGGCTACACGGGTAGCAGGGGTTGTGTGGCGTGGGCTGGGCGGTTTTTTAGGTTAGATGGCCTCGGGCAAGTGCAGAAAGGGCAACAGCCTCAACGGGTGCGGGGCAAAGTCAGGACATGTGGGGACCAAGCAGCAATCGGTATTGTAATTGTAAACTGTCGAAGCTGCGTTGGTAAGATACCGGAACTTCAAGCGCTGATAGAAAGCACCGAAGCTGAAATCGTTATAGGTACATAAAGCTGGCTGAAGCCAGAGATAAATTCTGCCGAAATTTTTACAAAGGCACAGACGGTGTTTAGAAAGGATAGATTGCATGCAACCGGTGGTGGAGTGTTCGTCGCTGTTAGTAGTAGTTTATCCTGTAGTGAAGTAGAAGTGGATAGTTCCTGTGAATTATTATGGGTGGAGGTTACACTCAACAACCGAGCTAGGTTAATAACTGGCTCCTTTTACCGACCCCCCTACTCAGCAGCATTAGTGGCAGAACAACTGAGAGAAAATTTGGAATACATTTCACATAAATTTTCTCAGCATGTTATGGTCTTAGGTGGAGATTTCAATTTACCAGATATAGACTGGGACACTCAGATGTTTAGGACGGGTGGTAGGGACAGAGCATCGAGTGACATTATACTGAGTGCACTATCCGAAAATTACCTCGAGCAATTAAACAAAGAACCGACTCGTGGAGATAACATCTTGGACCTACTGATAACAAACAGACCCGAACTTTTCGACTCTGTAAGTGCACAACAGGGAATCAGTGATCATAAGGCCGTTGCAGCATCCCTGAATATGGAAGTTAATAGGAATATAAAAAAAAGGGAGGAAGGTTTATCTGTTTAGCAAGAGTAATAGAAGGCAGATTTCAGACTACTTAACAGATGAAAACGAAAATTTCTGTTTCGACACTGACAATGTTGAGTGTTTATGGAAAAAGTTCAAGGCAATCGTAAAATGCGTTTTAGACAGGTACGTGCCGAGTAAAACTGTGAGGGACGGGAAAAACCCACCGTGGTACAACAACAAAGTTAGGAAACTACTGCGAAAGCAAAGAGAGCTTCACTCCAAGTTTAAACGCTGTCAAAACCTCTCAGACAAACAGAAGCTAAACGATGTCAAAGTTAGCGTAAGGAGGGCTATGCGTGAAGCGTTCAGTGAATTCGAAAGTAAAATACTAGGTACCGACTTGACAGAAAATCCTAGGAAGTTCTGGTCTTACGTTAAATCAGTAAGTGGCTCGAAACATCATGTCCAGACACTCCGGGATGATGATGGCATTGAAACAGAGGATGACAAGCGTAAAGCTTAAATACTAAACACCTTTTTCCAAAGCTGTTTCACAGAGGAAGACCGCACTGCAGTTCCTTCTCTAAATCCTCGCACCAACGAAAAAATGGCAGACATCGAAATAAGTGACCAAGGAATAGAAAAGCAACTGGAATCACTCAACAGAGGGAAGTCCACTGGACCTGACGGGATACCAATTCGATTCTACACAGAGTACGCGAAAGAACTTGCCCCCCTTCTAACAGCCGTGTACCGCAAGTCTTTAGAGGAACAGAAGGTTCCAAATGATTGGAAAAGAGCACAGGTAGTCCCAGCCTTCAAGAAGGGTCGTCGAGCAGATGCGCAAAACTATAGCCCTATATCTCTGACGTCGATCTGTTGTAGAATTTTAGAACATGTGTTTTGCTCGAGTATCATGTCGTTTTTGGAAACTCAGAATCTACTATGTAGGAATCAACATGGATTCCGGAAACAGCGATCGTGTGAAACCCAACTCGCTTTATTTGTTCATGAGACCCAGAAAATATTAGATACAGGCTCCCAGGTAGATGCTATTTTTCTTGACTTCCGGAAGGCGTTCGGTACAGTTCCGCAGTGTCGCCTGATAAACAAAGTAAGAGCCTACGGAATATCAGACCAGCTGTGTGGCTGGATTGAAGAGTTTTTAGCAAACAGACCACAGAATGTTGTTATCAACGGAGAGACGTCTACAGACATTAAAGTAACCTCTGGCGTGCCACAGGGGAGTGTTATGGGACCATTGATTTTCACAATATATATAAATGACCTAGTAGATAGTGTCGGAAGTTCCATGCGGCTTTTCGCGGGTGATGCTGTAGTATACAGAGAAGTTGCACCATTAGAAAATTGTAGCGAAATGCAGGAAGATCTGCAGCGGATAGGCACTTGGTGCAGGGAGTGGCAACTGACCCTTAACATAGACAAATGTAATGTATTGCGAATACATAGAAAGAAGGATCCTGTATTGTATGATTATATGATAGCGGAACAAACACTGGTAGCAGTTACTTCTGTAAAATATCTGGGAGTATGCGTGCGGAACGATTTGAAGTGGAATGATCATATAAAATTAATTGTTGGTAAGGCGGGTACCAGGTTGAGATTCATTGGGAGAGTCCTTAGAAAATGTAGTCCATCAACAAAGGAGGTGGCTTACAAAACACTCGTTCAACCTATGCTTGAGTATTGCTCATCAGTGTGGGATCCGTACCAGATCGGGTTGACGGAGGAGATAGAGAAGATCCAAAGAAGAGCGGCGCGTTTCGTCACAGGGTTATTTGGTAACCGTGATAGCGTTACGGAGATGTTTAACAAACTCAAGTGGCAGACTCTGCAAGTGAGGCGCTCTGCATCGTGGTGTAACTTGCTCGCCAGGTTTCGAGAGGGTGCGTTTCTGGATGAGGTATCGAATATATTGCTTCCCCCTACTTATACCTCCAGAGGAGATCACGAATGTAAAATTAGAGAGATTATAGCGCGCACAGAGGCTTTCAGACAGTCGTTCTTCCCGCGAACCATACGCGACTGGAACAGGAAAGGGAGGTAATGACAGTGGCACGTAAAGTGCCCTCCGCAAAACACCGTTGGGTGGCTTGCGGAGTGTAAATGTAGATGTAGATGTAGATGTAATAGTAGTCAGTTTGGCTTTCTGTCGAGGTGCACAATTGCTAAGTACCTTACATATTCCTCTGTCTATGTTACAGAAGGATACTGACTCTCCCAGTTTTGTATTACGTTTCTGTGGCCAAAATTAGCGTGCCTAATGAGTGATTATCAAATCAGATTGATTGTGGATTCCTCTGCGATACACATTAGCTACACAGTGCATCCACTACGACCTTTCCATTCCTGAGAATGAGCACCACATAAAACCTGAACTCTTGTCAAAAAGTATCTGAATTTTCTAAATCCTCAAGCAAATGCTAGTGCTTCTAATAACAGAAAATATCCATCATGATCCCTATTTTACAGAAATGTTTTCTATGTGTATCCTTAATTCCTTACCTCCTAACCAAGTAGGAAAATGTTCTGAGTTAATGGGCGGAGTGACGACCGTCGCATCCCGAGTTGTTTTCGGTGTTTCTTCTGTAATAGTCTTTCTACACTGAATTCCTATCAAACTATTCTGTTATCTATCCCCCAGGGAAGTTAATGTTCTTAGTTAACGGGCGGAGTGACGACCGTTGGATCCCGATTTGTTTTCAGTGTTTCTTCCGTAATAGTTTTCCTGCACCAAATTCCTTCAAAATCATAAACTGTCCTATCATCCCACACTCAGTGATACTATGGAAAAAAAATCATACCAGCTAGGATTTGTGATTACCTCATCCACAGTTGTTCCTCGTGGGGAATTTCGTTGTTCCATTCAGTTAGACTACTCACAACCTCTGGCTCCCTATATAATCTCTTGTGGAACTGAATACGCTTCTTCATACGTGCTTCTGGTAATACTCTTATGTGCCCTGCAAGAGCACGCATGAGGTAGAGATTTGCACAGTGCATTTGCCCCCTTCAGTCCCCACTCATCCGGACTTTGCTCGGCTGCAGCATGAGGTGGAATTTGCACACATGTTGTCTCTGATCCCCGTCATTTGGCACAGCTCTGGGACAAGATATATTAAGTCCGCCTGGTCAGCTCTTCTCTCCCTCTGTTTCGATCGGCGCAGTCTCCATGTATATTTAGGTCATTTTTTGCTTGAAATGTTTTTTGTATGTAATGTCTTCACCTGTTTCTTTGCAAACCTGTGTGTAGAGGTCTTGGTGAAATCAACGTCATGAATTTTGTATGTTCTATTGATACAAGGTGTCATTATGATGACTCCAACACTGGTTTTCTTGAAAGCTGCCAGGTAATCCCTTTATTTGTCACATATTTCTGTGTAAATATGGAGAACCGCGTCCTGGCGCATAACTTTCAAAATAATTTCTGAAATCTTGAGAATACTATTCTAATACTGAAGGTAATATAATCGGGAGCAATTTTTCTCTGCTTTACTCAGAAGGAGACTTCCTAAAGCGATGGCTCTCTTAGTTGTTTCTGCACCCTGTTTAATCTCCTCAAACAGATGCACGCTGAGACCTAATCTGGACGCATAAGTGCATCCAGAATTCCTGGGTCATGTCGGTATGAAACAAAAATGGCGATATCAGTTATGTTCCTTTCAAATGATACGAGTCTCGTTGCTCTACTTCAGTCCACTACCAGGTGACAATGCCGGCCGGAGTGGCCGAGCGGTTCTAGGCGCTATAGTCTGGAGCTGCGCGACCGCTACGGTCGCAGGTTCGAATCCTGCCTCGGGCATGGATGTGTGTGATGTCCTTAGGTTAGTTAGGTTTAAGTAGTTCTAAGTTCTAGGGGACTGATTACCTTAGATGTTAAGTCCCATAGTGCTCAGAGCCATTTGAACCATTTTGAGCCTTTCATACCAACGGACATGTCGTGGGACCGTTTGTAGTTTGCACACTACATTCCGCACCGCTGCTGCCGAAACGCTGCCACCGCTCTGTGGACGACTTCATCCGGCTTCATGGAGAAAGAGTTCCACGTATTCTACTTATATGTCAGCGCATTAGAGGAAAGCGTATAATTCACAGCTGATATAGGAAGGAACGGTAAGATGCCATTTCTAGCTGTGAAAGTGATCAGGTCAGCAGGTGGTACACTTGGCCACATTGTCATCCGCATCGGTGAGAGTAGTATTCATAACATTTCAATTAATGCTTCAAAAAATTAAAGTTACGTAATTTGCCTGTTTGTTTCAGATAGATACCTACAGTTCTGGCTAACATTGAAAGTCTACCTCTCAGTACCGTAGCGTGCTGCTGAAAGAATCAAAGGAAAGTAGCATCGATGCACTGATAAATGGTTCAAATGGCTCTGAACACTATGGGACTTAACTGCTGTGGTCATCAGTCCCCTAGAACTTAGAACTACTTAAACCTAACTAACCTAAGGACATCACAGACATGCATGCCCGAGGCAGGATTCGAACCTGCGACCGTAGCGGTCGCGCAGCTCCAGACTATAGCGCCTAGAACCGCCCGGCCACTCCGGCCGGCGATGCACTGCTAAATTTGAGATAGGCTGAGCAACTTGTTGAAGTTGGTTTCCATCAATAACAGAGTCTTACCCGACCGCATTAGTGAGATCCAAGATAGGAGGAATGGCAACGTTAAACGGAAATTCTTAATCTGTTTGTTGCAGGTCGATTCCAGCTACTGTGCAGCGGTCTCGAGTGCAGTTATATTCAACTCACGACGACTCTTCGTAACTAAAATCGCACGTGGTATAACACTGCCATTACAAATAACAAATAGTTAACTGTTCAAGAGAGGAGGAAGGGCACTGTCGGTCGTATGTTTTTCATCTGTTTTTTGCATATCGATTTCAGCTACCGTGTAGCAATCTTCAGTGCAGCTATCTTCAAGTCATGATGACTCATCGTGAATGAAATCGCACTTGGTACCACATTAGCATTATAAATAACAAACAGTACACAGTAGCTGAAATCGATCTGAAACAAACACGTTAAATACGAGGGTTGTCCAGAAAGTAAGTTCGGATCCGTCACTAAATGGAAACCACAGTGAAAATGAGAAACATTTCATTTTCAGGAATTAGCTACACTTTCCAGATACTTCTCTACATAGTCGCCACTCCGGCTTAGATATTTGTCGGAGCGTTATACCAAATTTCCAACACCATCGTCATAGAAAGCAGCCGCCTGTGCTTTCCAATAATTCGCCACGCTGGTCTGTAGCGCGTAGCCTTTGCCCAAGTGTTGTCTTCGCATCCAGATTTCAAGTGAACAGAGATGATACTCAAGACGAGCCAATTAGGGCTGTGTTGTGAGTGATCGAACAGTTCCCATCGAAAAGGCTGGAGGAGCGTCCTGACTGCGCCTGCAGAGTGCGGCTGAGAATTGCCATGAAGGGGGAAGTGCATGGCAGTTGTGTTAGGTGGGCTGCATTCATTAAGGCGAAGCCTCTCAGCGGGTCCTCCTACTTGGCGCGAGACATCGTTGTTCTAGGCACCTTTACTCGGTCACAGAGCGCTGACAACTAAAAAGAGCGTCTTGATGCGTTCGACGGTCATACTAGAGACACTACCCAACACATGTGTACAAAGCTTCACCAGGTTATCACTGTGGTGTCCATTTCGCGACCGATAGGAACTTACTTTCTGGGCAACCCTCGTAGTTACGACAGAAGATACCCTTCATCCTATCTCGGAGCTTAGCAAATTGATTTGCCTCCTTGCTGCTTTGACTTGGGGATTTCAGTGTAAACTAGGACTGAAGATATACACCTATAAGAAAACAAAACAACAATACACGACTATACTTTTTAGAGTTGGTAACTAACATTTTGTAAGTACTCCTCGTAAATACAATCATTACAGTCCAGGTCTCGAAACTGCCCACGTACGCAAATCAAGTGGGTTCATGAATCAACGATTCTGGAAATGTACTAACAGAATTTCAGATGTGACACAGTAGTTCATGGTTATAGAGAGAAAAAAAAAGCAGCCCATCGAGGAATTATTTGAATTCGAATTTGAGGGAGATCGGAAAACGTGAAGTGTGATGTAGATGTACAGACAGAAAAATGATTAAAATGTCAGAAAAACTGGATGATTAATTCGAGAGAAATAGCTTTACAAACTGAGGAAATCAAGAACGCGTTCATGGACTTCTCTCTCTTGGCATTGATTGACACAGTAGTTGGATGTCTTCCTGAGGGATATCGTGCTAATTCTATTAAAGACACAAAGAAATAACTGATATTGGCTGCCAGTGGGCATCCATTTAAGTCAGTGTGGAAAGTCGAAAATTTGTCCCGGACTGCGATTCGAACTCTGCTCGGCTAGGCAGAAGCGCTGACCACTGCGTCATCCGAACACATTGGTCATCACAACCGCACGTACAATCCTGGCACGCCTTCTGTCACACTCACGTTCTTAATTTATGCCACACACAGCTGATGTAGTGCCCCTTGCCCATAATCCTCACGCAGTGGTTAGCACACTGGACTCGCATTCGGGAGAACGACGGTTCAAATACGCATCCGACTATCCTGATTTACGTTTTCTATGATTTTCCTAACTCGCTTTAGGCATATGCCGGGATTATTCCTTCCTGATACTTGCATAAGACGAGTTTCTGCTCCGTCGCTGATGACCTCGTTGTCGACGGACGTTAAAAACTAATTTCCTCCCCCATCATAATCCTCATTACTCGCCGCACTTTGCCGATTCCCGTAAGCGTTCGAGCTCCTGTGTGCATCTGCAACGCACATTTGCTCCCGCAGCCATTATGAATAAATGCATCAGGAAATGACTGACATTAGCTGCCAGAGAGTATTACTTTAAACGAATGAGGAGAGCTAAAACTGTCAATTTGGCTGCCTAAGTACAGAATAGTAATTCTATTTTTCGCCATTACTACGTTGTTAATTATGGTACTATAGTCATATCCTACGTGATCTGATTTAAAACACACGGGTAACTTGGAAATAAAAGCATCACACACGTACCTTAACCAATATTGAAAACTTGTGAGGAGATTCCAAATTCAGATTTAAAATGACCTATCCTCACATATCGAATATGCTGGGAAATTAAGGAAAAGGAGTATGCAAGGTTGTCCATTGCAAAACCATAGAGATGACTTAGCAGCCGAGAAAATAGGTTGAGGTTCTATTGCAACTAAATTCGACACGAAAAAAATTGTGTGGTATGGAAAGCAGCTATGTAGATAATTAACCCCATAGTTACGTCCAACAATGTGAACAATACATACATCAAAGGTCTACCAAGCACACTGCGAGCAAACCAACTTCATACTAAATGGCAAGCCGAACGGCGACCATAAAAAATGGTACAAATGCAAATGTTTAAAAGAATGACATTTACACAAGAGTTATGCAACAAAAATGGTTCAAATGGCTCTGAGCACTATGGGACTCAACTGCTGAGGTCATTAGTCCCCTAGAACTTAGAACTAGTTAAACCTAACTAACCTAAGGACATCACGAACATCCATGCCCGAGGCAGGATTCGAACCTGCGACCGTAGCGGTCTTGCGGTTCCAGACTGCAGCGCCTTTAACCGCACGGCCACTTCGGCCGGCTAGTTATGCCACATTCCAACACGAGATACAGTCAAAAGCTCCAGCTGAAAGACTCAGACGCCAGCTGAAGGAAGAAAAGCGTAACTACGTAGGCCATAGTGGTCCACTGAGACAAAACAGAAGCGGATGCTTGGTAAACAAGTCAGAGTCACCAGACAGCCTCAGCCCCCAATGTGCGGTACCGCCCGCCAACCACCATTGTTACTAGACAGCACTACCTCCATCTGGTGGATGGAATGTGAAGCTATACTCAAGAGTAGAGTCCGAGACCTAACAGGAAATCACTTCGGTTCCTCATGCGTCACTGTCGCAGTAGAGGCCTGCCCCTTGTGGACGCGAGAGCTGAATGCGCTACTGGAACGTTGGCGTGTAGAGTGGGTCGTATGCGCAGTCAACAGCGTCCAACCCATTTCTGCAGAAGTCGGAAAACATATGAGATTTACTGGCAGTTCCTGAAAAATGGAAATGGGTGTTGAAAACCATATAAGCATATATAACAACGTCGATTCCGTGTTACGCAAGATGAGAATGTTGGTGATGGGCGTGAAACTGCCAAATTTGTCACGCAAAACGTAGTACCCATCCTTCAATGTGTATTATTTTCTTATAAGTGTTGTACTTTACGAAATCAAAGAACGATGCCATTGTAATTGACAAATGTTTACTTGATCGTTATCATATCATGGGGTGTGGGATTTCTATTAGACTGTAGCGTGCCGTTTTGATGAGTTTACATGGCAGACACATATGTAAAAATTTCAGAACTGTTTGGCGGGTAGATGACATAAAACTTACATCTCTGTATTTGAGATGATTATACGAAAGAATAGCACTTTACTAAGCCGATGACAGCTGGATAAACATGTACATAGTGCTGACAGCATCTCACCATTTCCATTCACTGACTCGGAATCGCCAGAGGTATGACATCAAACGATTTGATCTATTCTAAACTACCTACAGATAGTAATGTGATGGAGAAGATTCTTTTAGGAATCTGATACACCTTCTCACAGTAGGGCATTCCCTGTGATTCATAGAAGACAGTTAGTTATATAGGACTGCAAATATTCCATATCTTTAAAAACACAGATGAACACATGAATGACAGTCAGAGATACCAAATGTTTCCAAGGAGTTTCCAAATCACTTCTGACGAACGTTTTATAAGATCGCAGTTATCGAGCTTGAAAGGTGTAACATGAAATTCTTTGTACACACACAAGGGCTGTAAATAGCACTACATTTGTTGATCATGTATCTTTCAAATATCTTTACGTGTTGGTGATGCACATCGTGTCAACTACATTGGTTTTTAAAACATGCTTTTGGTTTTAATCATTGCCTACGGAAAACTAGCAGCTTTTCACAGTTAACTACCAGTTACACTTACAAAATACCGACTATTGTTAATGTACATCTCACTAGCGAACTCTGTAAAAGCGAATGCCTTAGTGGAAATAGTCAAATGAGCGGCATCACTGTCTGATGTGCAAAGTTAAACAGTATGCTGCATTAATGTCGTCAACAAGAGAAGAAAAGTACACTACATCACCACAATCTCTCTCTCTCCCTCTCCCTCTCTCTCTTTCTCTCTCTCTCTCTCTCTCTCTCTCTCTCTCTGTCATACACACACACACACACACACACACACACACACACACACACACAATAACTGTCAAGCAAACGGCTAGCGAAACATATGAGTGGAAATGGCAGGAACTCACCACTGGCTATCACTGGCTTAGAATCGCTACAACTATGAGTCTGAATGACTCCATTAATACCCAAAATTTAACAATGAAATGGTGCATTTGGCATTATCCAACACGCATTTTCGATTGGTTTACTATTATGTGTAAAGGGGTGAAAACTGATTTTTCAGTTTTGCGTTGGAAACAAACGAATTTACTTTGAACTGGGTTGGCCGGTAGTTTGGCATCTGAGAATTATTCAACAACACACTTCAAATGGAGATTCTTAGTCCTCAAGGATACAGACGACCGTAATAGATAGAGCTGTCCTGCTATTACTTACAACGCATTCAATAAGCAAGCCCGCCCCCCTTCCCCCCCACCATGAACCATGGACCTTGCCGTTGGTGGGGAGTCTTGCGTGCCTCAACGATACAGATGGTCGTACCGTAGGTGCAACCACAACGGAGGGGTATCTGTTGTATCTGTTGAGAGGCCAGACAAACGTATGGTTCCTGAAGAGGGGCAGCAGCCTTTTCAGTAGTTGCAGGGGCAACGGTCTAGATGACTGACTGATCTGGCCCTGTAACAGTAACCAAAACGGCCTTGCTGTTGTGGTACTGCGAACGGCTGAAAGCAAGGTGAAACTACAGCCGTAATTTTTCCCGAGGACATGCAGCTTTACTGTATGATTAAATGATGATGGCGTCCTCTTGGGTAGAATATTCCGGAGGTAAAATAGTCCCACATTCGGATCTCCGGGCGGGGCTGCTCAAGAGGACGTCGTTATCAGGAGAAAGAAAACTGGCGTTCTACGGATCGGAGCGTGGAATGTCAGATCCCTTAATCGGGCAGGTAGCTTAGGAAATTTAAAAAGGGAAATGGATAGGTTAAAGTTAGATATAGTAGGAATTAGTGAAGTTCGGTGGCAGGAGGAACTAGACTTTTGGTCAGGTGATTAGGAACGAGATTTTAAATTGTAAGACATTTCCAGGGGCAGATGTGGACTCTGACCACAATCTATTGGTTATGACCTGTAGATTAAAACTGAAGAAACTGCAAAAGGTGGGAATTTAAGGAGATGGGATCTGGATAAACTGAAAGAATCAGAGGTTGTACAGAGTTTCAGGAAGAGCATAAGGGAAGAATTGACAGGAATGGGGGAAAGAAATACAGTAGAAGAAGAATGGGTAGCATTGAGAAATGAAATAGTGAAGGTAGCAGAGGATCAAGTAGGTAAAAAGACGAGGGCTAGTAGAAATCCTTGGGTAACAGAAGAGAAACTGCATTTTAATTGATGAAAGGAGAAAATACAAAAATGCAGTAAATGAAGCAGGTAAAAAGGAATACAAACGTCTCAAAAATGAGATCGACAGGAAGTGCAAAGAGGCTAAGCAGGGATGGCCAGAGAACAAATCTAAGGATGTAGAGGCTTATCTCACGAGGGGTAACATAGATACTGTCTACAGGAAAATTAAAGAGACCTTTCGAGAAAAGAGAGCCACTTGCATGAATGTGAAGAGCACAGATGGAAACCCAGTTCTAAGCAAAGAAGGGAAAGCAGAAATGCGGAAGGAGTATATAGAGGGTCTACACAGGGGCGATGTTCTTCAGGACAATGTTATGGAAATTGAAGAGGAGGTAGTTGAAAATGAAATGGGAGATATGATACTGCGTGAAGAGTTTGACAGAGCACTGAAATATATATATATATATATATATATATACACGGTGAGTCACCTAACGTTACCGCTGGATATATTTCGTAAACCACATCAAATACTGACGAACCGATTCCACAGACCGAACGTGAAGAGAGAGGCTAGTGTAATTGTTTAATACAAACCATACAAAAATGCACGGAAGTGTGTTTTTTAACACAAACCTACGTTTTTTGAAAACCACGTTAGTTTTGTTAATACATCTGAACATATAAACAAATACGTAATCAGTGGCGTTTGTTGCATTGTAAAATGTTAATTACATCCGGAGATATTCTAACTTAAAGTTGACGCTTGAGTACCACTCCTCCGCTGTTCGGTCGTGTGTATCGGAGAGCACTGCAACATATATCGCGTTTCTACAGAATGATCTGCCAACGTTGTTCGAAAATGTCCCACTGGAAACGCGTCGACGTATGTGGTATCAGCATGATGGTGCACCTGCACATTCTGCAATTAACACTAGGCTGACCCTTGACAGGATGTTCGACGGGCGTTTCATAGGACGTAGAGGACGCATAAATTGGCCAGCCCGTTCTCCTGATCTTACACCCTTGGACTTCTTTCTGTGGGGTACGTTAAAGGAGAATGTGTACCGTGATGTGCCTACAACCCCAGAGAATATGAAACAACGTATTGTGGCAGCCTGCGGCGACATTACACCAGATGTACTGCGGCGTGTACGACATTCATTACGCCAGAGACTGCAATTGTGTGCAGCAAATGATGGCCACCACATTGAACATCTATTGGCCTGACATGTCGGGACACCCTCTATTCCACTCCGTAATTGAAAACGGAAACCACGCGTGTACGTGTACCTCACCCCTCATGGTAATGTACATTTGCGTCAGTGAAAAAGACCAATAAAAAGGTGTTAGCTTGTGGACGTAATGTGTTGTTCCAGTCTCTTCTGTACCTAAGGTCCATCACCGTTCCCTTTGGATCCCTACGTAATTCGGTGCTCTCCGATACACACGACCGAACAGCGGAGGAGTGGTACTCAAGCGTCAACTTTAGGTTACAATATCTCCGGATGTAATTAACATTTTACAATGCAACAAACGGCACTGATTTCGTATTTGTTTATATGTTCAGATGTGCTAACAAAACTAACGGGGTTCCAATTAAAAAAACGTAGGTTTGTGTTAAAAAACATATTTCCGTGCATTTTTGTATGGTTTGTATTAACCAGTTACACTAGCCCCTCTCCTCACGTTCGGTCTGTGGAATCGGTTCGTCAGTATTTGATGTGGTTTACGAAATATATCCAGCGGTAACGTTAGGTGACTCACCCTGTATATATATATATATATATATATATATATATATATATATATATATATACACGGTGAGTCACCTAACGTTACCGCTGGATATATTTCGTTAACCACATCAAATACTGACGAACCGATTCCACAGACCGAACGTAAAGAGAGAGGCTAGTGTAATTGTATATATATATATATATATATATATATATATATATATATATATGTGTGTGTGTGTGTGTGTGTGAGTGAGTGTGGTTCACTTTTTGCTATTAAATCTCACTCAGCACAAGAGCTCCCTGACATATCCGATGCAATGCTTCATATGCAAGAGCAGCAGCAGGAATCAGGTCAGCATGCAGACTGATTCTATGATGCAGCAGAGCAGGAGACAGAACTGTTCCCAGACTTCGAGTTTCCAATATGAGAACCGTATATGTACGAACTGTTGAGCCACCAGTATTTCTCAGTGCACATGATACAACACAAGAGAAATGTGTCCAGCATGTAGAACTGTTCCCAAACATCGAACTTCCACTGCCACCAATATCGGCACACGCATTCAGCTGCTGCAGTAGTTCCATATCTTTATGCAGTTTTGAAAGTGGTGTTTTCGCTGCAATGTACAAGTTGAGAGTGAGCGACAGTGAACTCATAGTTGTATGCAGCTCCCCTGATTCTGAAGTAAATATAAGGATAAATTTGGAAATTCCACGATTTAGTGATATGAAACTTGTGTTTTCAGACTAGAAATAGTATAGGCTATCTCAGAATTCAACACAAATAAGCGCAGTGTTCAATGCTCAAAGACCTTCAGAGTCACCAGAGTATCATAAAATATGTATTGGGGACAATCCAAAAAACGGAACTATAAAGCGAGAATAATACACAGTACATTCACTTTTTGGAGCCTACGTTCAGAAACTTGATGCCTCCTAATCCAGCCATCCAGAGTTGGGTGTAAGGGTGTATCGAATGGTACGCATGTGTATATGGATTCTTGAATGTGCCTGGCATATAGGTTAAACATAAGAATACTTTAGAGAAAGCTTTCGTTATGAATGTAGATGCATATTGTGTTTTAGAACACAGCATGTACGACGCCTCAGCATGATCATTACATGACTTTGCTAGAGAATTACGTGGGTATTTATATTTGTTTGTGTATCCTGACATGTTCAACAAAACTGACAAATATCTGAAAATAAACGATATATATATATATCCCTCCAAACAGTGCTCCATTTCATAAAAATCCTCAAACATGTAGAATAAAATATACAATTATTATTAGTAAGGCACAAATGAAAACAAAAATTCCATACATGTTCAGGAATATAAAGAAAAGACAGTCGAGGTATATCTCGCAAAGAGGAACTGAAAACCATTTACCTTTTGGCAGGAGCATTTAGGAGAACTGTACCTCAGGTTCAAGTGAACAGTTGTCCATACACAGGATATATACGTACGTTACAGATCCGTTATTGATATGAGAGGCCATAGCTTCACAGTCGACTTATTCCTATATCAAAGACACATAACACATTATCATATGAGACGAAAATTAGTAGTTCGGCTGTTGCAGCGTCAGATGGTGAAAGACAGATATTTAGCAGTTGTAGGAAAGAAAAATGTTCTACGTAACAGTAAAATAGTAGCAAAATGCCTCACATGATCAAAGATTGTAAGACAACCTTCCCAATAAACATAAATGTTATATAGCCTTCCGTAGATAACTCTCACAAGTGAAAACCTCAGATACCCGCTACATAATAGGTGTAAAAGCATGAAGACTGTATCTAGAGAGGAACCTGGAGTCCAAGTTTTTGGTGTGTTGATGGGGCTTAGAACAATGTACATGAGATTAAAGTTAACAGATTAACTGCTGTAATGTCAGAGAGAGACTAAACAGTTGATACATTTTTTGTTGTGGTCGACATGTTAGAGAGAAACTTAAAAGTTCATGCATTTACAGCTGCTGATGGAGTTAGCAGTTGATTAATAAGAGAGACAAACTGAATGTGGATGCAGAAAGAGTAAAGTCTGTACAGATAAACCATGCAATAAGTCTGTGGAACGGGCCAGGAAAGGGAGTGTGGGAAGGAGGGAGGGAGGTCGCAGTTTCTTGAGTGGCACAATTATGTACAGGGCGGGACCACGGGATACATGGCTGGGATAGTATGAAGTGATGCTGTAGATATACGCAATGCCGTGAATAATGAACAAAAGAGCACGATACGGTACCCTATTCATTCATCATCCAAATTTTGCGAAAAGTAATGCGGAACTTCGGATACTTTGTAGCGTCTGTGTGTGGGGGTGTGCAGTGCGAAACACAGGACGCAATACCCCTATATAGTGATACAGGCGCGGCATCGGCCAGCGTGGATACCCGAACTATACAACATGCGATGTCATACCAGCATACGATACAGACCAGTACACAGAACAGCGTAGCGCCCTGGAAGGTAGTGGCCTTCCTCCCACCCTTCCACACAGAGACGTGTTTTTCACCTGCACATATTTTCATTTTTCACCAATTTCATTAACACGCGTTTAGTCTGTTTTAAATAATGAACTGCTAAGTCCAACAACAGTTGAAAACTCATGAACTGCTTTCTGTCTAACACAGCGACAACAACTGGAACTGTATCAGCTGTTAAGTGCCTCCCTGACATTGCAGCAGATGAACTGTTACGTATTATTTTATGCATACTGACTGAAGCGGCGAGTGAAAATCTGTACGAAGGCCAGTAATAGAAACCGAGTCTCCAGCTTACTGGGCAGGTGCGGTAGCCACTGGGCCACCTCGGTACAGCGGGTCACACAACTGCAAAGATTACAGTGGCACGTCTCCCTCCTCAATCCAGACTCATACTGCCGCCCCAGTCTTTTCAAATAGCCGGGTTTTATTGCCGAACTTGGTACAAATATCCACTCGCCGCTTGAATCTATGTACATAAAATCATATCTATACGAGACCAGGGACGTCTCTGAAATAGTGTCATTTCATTTGTGGAGTATTATGTTAAATGTGCTAAGTCCCATCAACATATCACCAACTAGGACTGTCGTCCCTCTATAACGGTAGTCTGATATATTTATACATATTATTCAGCGGATCTCTGAGGCCGTCAGTTTCGAGAGTTCTCTATATAATGTTGTACAACATATACTGGGAGTTCAGAAATTCCCGTTACAAACCTCTAGGACTTGTAGAGAGGGGGTGGGGAGTACATAAATTATGCATAGGAACTCACGTCGAGAAACGTACCGTTTCCTTTCTACGATGGTTTCAGTTCAGATGTGTAACGCGTCCACGTCCGCTCTGGGATAGGGAGAAGTCTCAGAGCGGCTTGTCCTGGTATGCAGTAGGGTAGACAGGATGACGTGTACTGCGTCACACGGTCACCTCACGTCACTTAACGTCTGCTTTGCTGCGAGACCCCTGTAGAGACAGAGGAAGATCTGCTGTCACGAGTTCTGGTCGCTGCAATAAAAACTGAAGAGACAAGAGGTGGAATGGAAAGTGTGTAGCAAAATGTGCTTTGCAGGTACAATGTCCGTAACAACACTCGTGGTCACCACATCGAGCCGCTATTGTAATGCATCAGCACTGTTCTGTGCGTATAGTAAGTTAGATTCTAGTTTGTTTTGGTATAATGTAAACACGTAATGTTTAAGGGTTAATACAAACAAATGTTCTTCAGTAATAAATGGATGTTGCGTTATGGTTCAAATGGCTCTGAGCACTATGGGACTTAACATCTGAGGTCCCCTAGGACTTAGAACTACTTAAACCTAACTAACCTAAGGACATCACACACTTCCATGCCCGAGGCAGGATTCGAACCTGCAACCGTAGCGGTCGCACCGTTCTAGACTGAAGCGCCTAGAACCGCTCGGCCACAACGCGTTTCGTTATGTTTCCTTTCGAACTGTAACCTAATAACCGTACTGCTTCTCAAGTAGAAATCTACGAATTAAACATCTAAACTGAAAGCTACGCAGATCAGAAACGGTGTGTTACTGCACATGGATTTCTATTGAAAAAATTACTAACTCATTCCTTTCAACATGTTCTAGAAGTTTGTGACGGGAATTTCCTAAAATCCTTTATGTATAATGAAAGACTATAACGCTACCGGTTACTACTAATTAACAATACAATGCTAGTATTGTTCCTGCGAAAGGAATCGTATTTGACTGTGGCTCTGTATATGGGACTGTTTTCGCTTCTCTAAATATTCCTATTGAACGGAAGCAGCAGCAAAACACAAGACGAACGAACCAAGGTTATATTAGAAATACAGTAAACTGGAGTTGTGTAAAGGGAAACGGTCGCCAGCCTAATCAGGCAAAGTAGTATCAAGCACTAGCACTGCTCAGAAAGGAAGTTAACTGTTAGTATTTACTTTACTTGGTACTGTAGTAGTATTTTTGCGTAAAGGACACGAGACAATAATACACTTTTACAAGCAATGTAATACTGATTTGGCATAAACTACATAGAAGGAATATTAATACGTTTTGGCAACAACTGACTCTCAGCAACATTTACTAACTGTATATTAAAGCAGCCAACTGATGATCATCACATGTAAGAGATTTACAGAGGGTGATGCACTAACTAGGACACGAGGTTAATATATCAGTTTAATTATTGGAAATTACTGTCACTGAAATGATTTTCAGATACTTATATTATTGTTTCTGATTATTTTTTGTATTCTCAACGATCATTCACTTCCTTATACTATTTCGCTCAAATGACACATGTGGCGCCAGGATCTAGCAGAGTTTGAATAGTTGTAGCCAGAATTATCATGTGCACTTCAGTACTGCTGCCGTTGTAATATGAAATTTAATTTTGGCTCAGCAATTAACATGGGTACCAAATTAATGTATCGGTAGGGTCAGATACAGGCTGAATATTTTAGTAGCAAAACAATATGAGAAACCCTATTGCCTACGTAAACATGAAATTAGAAATACTGTTACTCCCAAACCTGCACCATAATTAATCGTTATGTTGTCCCTCCAGAGTCTACTAGCCACCAACTGTTATGAATCATCTTAGTTTTTGCAGGTAACTGTAATACTCTACCGAGATAACAATAAGAGCGATCTTTAACCTGAATAGTTTAAATATTTTCTTGGCAATTATACTTTGGTGAAACTTTAACTTTAAGTACGTGGAGTACTTCAAAACTTTGGTGCACTAAATAATTATGACATTTACCAGCGCACAAATTGTATTAACTTTTGTTAAGGAAGGTAATTACTTTTTAGTCATATAAAATAGGATACACGGAAATATCACAACACTTGGAATAGGATGCTGTCCAGACAAATGACTCAGAATAAAATACGACTGCTCAACACAGAGTTTAAATAACACAAACTTATCGCTGAATAATAAACTGCACAACCGGTCCTTGGAGTTATATAGTGCTCAACTGGTTCTTTAAAATGAAGGTGGTGATAGTGTCGATCTCTTGTGTTTATTCAAAAAAATGCGGCAAAAGTATCCGTTGCTTTTGCTGTATAACAACATCTGAAAATTATCTTCTTAGTGTAGTATTTTCATATTTCAGAGCAAACCAATGAATGCCATGGATAATGAACATAATTTATTCCCCGTCTAAGGCTATATAAAATAATCTTGCTGCTTTTATTGCCTCATTCTGCTCACAAGATGCGAACACTTTGCCTGATAGCTACCAACTGACTCTTGTCACAAATGAGCCTTGTCCCTCGACTGCCAAATCCATCTTTTATAATTCCGCCTAGCCAGTGTCGTGGGAGAGGGCCCTCCCTCCAAGTTTTACGTGATCACAAACCTACTTTTCCTATGCATGAATCAGCATTACAATTAAAGTTTAAACATTTCTGTTCTTTTACAGAATGTTATTCTTTAAAATGAACTTATAGATTAATGACACTGTCATAAATAATGAAAAAAAAACATTTACATAGATGTTATATCAAAGAAATTGGTGATACAGAAGTCACATCAAGTAAATCGCAGAGAAAGAAGTTAGATAAGACAAATATAGCTAATATCGATAATAGTGCTTCACATTCCTAATGTTTCAGTGAAACATACGCAACACCTCAAACAGTGATGGGAGGGAAAGAAAATTCCGAACACTTCGCAATAGCAGTTACTCTACATAAACAGCAACTCAAAGGATATTTCACTCACATAGGAACTACTTAAGTTACGTTTTGCAAAAACATACGTCATCATAGACAACTGTCTGTGTTACGTAGAGCATTGGGTAATAACGACTATACCAACATCAGAATGACGCTACATAAGTGAATGCATAATGCATAAATACAAGAAAGAATATATGGTGAAAACTTTTGCATAAACATTATTTAAAATTCGTTCAGTATTTACTGATGTTTACTAGAAATTATTAGCAGTCTGTTTATTTTACTTTAGAAGAAATATTTAATTTAAAATTTTTATCATTTTTTGAATATTAATAAAGATTTTACTTTCAATTCATGTTCAAGAAAAATACTTAGAAATAATTATTATTTTCAACAGATAGATTCTTCTGGCTGCACTGACTTTATGCAGTTCGACCAAGTAACACACTATTATTTATGCCCCTTCATTATTTCGGGCAGTTCACTCTAACACCTTTAATTACAAATCTTGTTTTTTTCAAGGAAACACTTGGCTGTCCACGTAGGTTTCGTCAGTACACTTGACGTACCCTTTTCTACTGTATTCACTTAATAAGAAAATATGCTACCTATTTATTATAATGACGATCCCTTTTTGAAGCTCCGTTTAATAATGCATTGTAGCCTTTTAATATGTCATTTCTCTTTTTTGGGACGTTCATTTCATTGTATACACAGTTTAATAGTTAAGAATCTGAAATATACAAACATGTATTAGCAAAATTATAACAGCAAATCCTCACAACAGTATAAAATTTGTTGAAACATGCTGTGTAAAATTAAACATTTTATGATACAGTACGTATTATTCATGACATGTTGTCAAACTGTATTCCTTTTAATTCTGTTCTGTGGACATAAAGTTACAAGTCGACTATACTGCGAACACCTCAGTACTTCTTTGAAGTTAGCATGAATATTAGATCACTATCCATTTATAGAAAGGATGATTGCGTTCAACATTTTTTCTTCATCAGTATCAACATTTCCGTCACACCAAGGCGTATCTATAGTGAAAATCACTGTTACTTGAAGAATGATACAGTTACCCATCATAATAGCGCATGGTCGCTGTTGTACATGTAGCTGAAATTTTAGGATTATGAATCTAAAAATGGTTCAAATGGATCTAAGCACTATGGGACTTTACATCTAAGGTCATCAGTCCCCTAGAGTTAGTACTACTTAAACCTAACTAACCTAAGAACATCACATACTTTCATGCCCGAGGCAGGATTCGATCCAGCGACCATAGCAGCAGCGAGATTACTTAAACCTAACTAACCTAAGAACATCACATACATCTATGCCCGAGGCAGGATTCGAACCTGCAACCGTAGCAGCAGCGAGGTTCCGGACTGAAGCACCTAGAACCGCTCGGCCACAGCGACCGGCGATTATGAATCTACTAGTGCTACTACAGCTGACTGTGAATGTGTTACACTCTGTAGTAAAAATATGCCACCGAATTTGCCATTTAATCTACCTTTTGAATCTAAGGAATGAATGTACTACTAATACAAGCACAAATACTCTACTTATTAAACTAAATTGAACACACAGCTTTGAAGATATGCAATAGCTCATTTTCCCTCACAAACATCCTGTGGTATAAGGCTCGATGGTTCCACAATATTTTGTGGAGCACTCGCATTGACGTCCTAACCATGAAGTTCTGCTCATTTGTATATGTTTGGAACGATATTGAACATTCATTGTTGCTGTTGTGGTCTTTAGTCCAGAGACTGGTTTGATGCAGCTCTCCATGCTACTCTATCCTGTGCAAGCTTCTTCATCTCCCAGTACCTACTGCAGCCTACATCCTTCTGAATCTGCTTAGTGTATTCATCTCTTGGTCTCCCTCTACGATTTTTACCCGGCACGCTGCCCTCCATTACTAAATTGGTGATCCCTTGATGCCTCAGAACATGTCCTACCAACCGATCCCTTCTTCTAGTCAAGTTGTGCCAGAAACTCCTCTTCTCCCCAATTCTATTCAGTACCTCCTCATTTGTTACGTGATCTACCCATGTAATATTCAGCATTCTTCTGTAGCACCTCGTTTCGAAAGCTTCTATTCTCTTCTTGCCCACACTGTTTATCGTCCACGTTTCACTTCCATACATGGCTACACTCTATACAAATACTTTCAGAAACGACTTCCTGACACTTAAATCAATTCTTGATGTTAACAAATTTCTCTTCTTCAGAAACGCTTTCCTTGCCATTGCCAGTCTACATTTTATATTCTCTCTACTTTGACCATCATCAGTTATTTTGCTCCCCAAATAGCAAAACTCTGTGACGTCGGTGCCAATTGTTACGTCATACACAAAAGAAATTACATATATTTTATATATTTTTATTTTTAATTTATCAGCATAAACTTTTCTTTTATTAGAGCATGATTCTTTCTCTCAGGGATATTATCTTTTCTTATCACTTTTACTTACGTGCATAAGTAAATATGAAACAGGTTCTTGAAGGGCCGCTATTATTCATGTACCAACTTTAGATTTTGAACGTGATGACTAAAATATAGTGCCGTTAACTGAATTGAATGTAAATTTGTGAGTTTCTATTTATTAATTGCAAAGCAAGGCTCAAGAGAATTTCGATTGTTGCCGTGGAGCGGCCAAAATAAAACTTACTGAACTCATGGAATCTGTATAATTTAAAAAATGAACTTTAACGTAAACTAATTATCTGTTGCAATTTAAAAAGATTCTTACAACGAAATCTCCCGCATTTACATTTACTGTTAACACTTTGAACAGTAAATTAACTGCATATGTAGCACCTGCACACAAATTAGCAGATAAATATGTACATATACATTTACATTACAAAAATTCATCATTCAAACTGAAATTACATAACGTACAACAGTCTTTTTTCTTCTGTATAGATAGTTGTTTTAGTGTTTGCTTTTTTTCTGGGGGGGGGGGGGTAGTATTGTTTGTTACAATTTTACATGGTGTATCAGTTTATCATCGACTAGACATTTTTGGATCTGATCGAAGTAAACGTTGCCGACGGCGGTTTGTCGCTGCAGGCGTAGACGGTAGCGTATGTGACAGCTTGTTGAAACCGTCTCCCGTTCGTTGGTCTAAGCGGTGACGTAGGCGCGAACAGCTGCCGGTCGGTGGGCGGGGCGCCCCGCCGCTGCGCCACGGAAAGGACAACCGCCGATCACTCGCCGCGTCGTGCAACATGGTAACATTTCACCGAATATCAGTTCATCAGCATAACAAAGTAAATATACCTGCTATAAGTGTTAGAAGAAACTTTATTAGTTTCCCAGACACTCCATAGTCACTCGTGTTCACTGTTTACGGTATGCATTTTAAGAATGTACGAACGAACGAGTTCCAGGTCTTTAAATAAGTTCTGGTTCGAACTCACACATTTTACACTGATTTAACATAACTGTAGTTGCGAGCTAAGTGTTCACTTGATCGCAGTACGCACTGTCACTATGGTGAGTGTTCAGTTGAGTACGTCGCGGTGACATTTTTCGCTTCATACCACTTGGCCTGCGTCGCTTCTAGCGTGCATCTGCCGGTCCAGAAACCACAGTTCGCTGTGCGCTACCTATAGCGTATTTTTACAGGCCACTGGTATGGCTTCGTTTATCAGAAGTCTCACTTCTTTGCAGAAACACTTATCCACACTATGAATGTCTATCAATTTCTGCATCCATTTTTTTTTTTTTTTTTTTTTTTTTTGCGAAAGGCACACCATTTGAGCTATTAATTTTTATTCTTTTGTTCACCATACTTTCAGAACAGTCTTCCACTGTTAAACACAGACACACATGTTGTGTTCTTGCACAGTTAACTGTTCACACTTTTATGTCGTTCCAATTCGTAGTTCAGTTTATCCGTCTTTTCACTATTTTAGCGTTCGTATAGTCACTTTTAAATTAGAACATGATTTATTGCACTTTACAAGAATTACATAATAAATATGCTTTCCATTTTACATGTTAAATATATATGGTAGAATTAGAGTTCCTTCTAGGTCCGTTTATCACTAAGTATTCAGTGATTGACCTAGCTGTCACCTCTTATTTAAAGTGTTGACCAGTTGGTCACACTGGAACCGTGAGTTCAGTAGGTTTTATGACATGTGTATTATTTATTCATTCAACACTGATTCAGAAACTTTTTTGTCATTGTTGCGTTTGCAGCTGCCTTGCTTGTGTGCGGGTGTACCTGCAAGCGCCTTCAAGCTGGAATCAGTGTGGAAGTTAAGAGATATGATTCTGTTTGAAATTTTTTTATTACGCGTCCATACAGCGATTAGCTGTTAACGTGAGCGTCCGACGACCATGCACAATGCTTCTTGTCTTTTCAAGGTTTATCCTGTGCAGAGCGTCCTTACGCAGATTAATTTGCTAATCTCTTTTCTGTCACGGCACTTGTTTAAGTGCAGTATTCCCCCTCTGTCACAACTCACTCATACATACAATTAGCAACTACTCTATATCTAACAAGTATAAAATCAAATAAACATGAAATAAATATTACTAACTAGGCATACAACTTACATCTACCTGTACACACTACACATTTTAGACTTAAACCCTTAAGTATCGCTGGATATAAATGGTTTTAAGTCCTTGTGCGTGAACAACCCTCTTATCTTTGCCGTGTCCGGGCGTGCCAGCAGGGTACACACGTCATGAGGTATTGCATGGGACTTAATTAAAAAAATAAGATGCAATAATTTTAGTAGCTGTGTGTCCGGTTACTAAGTCTCGTAAATGATTGGCCCTGACTAGTATCAGTACGCAATCTGACTGCATAAAATAAAAATAAAGAATGACAAGAAATTTCCATTAACACAATTGATTAATTAAGTCCCCTGCAACTATAAAAGCTACGAAACAACAAAGCACAAGTGTAACTGTTCTGTGCGTGGTAGTGTGACTCAACGTACATGTATCTGGCTTTGTTCTTCCTCAATACGACAAGATATTTTAAAAACCATTTACAATGAACTAATTGAAAAACCACAAATACTATAATTGCACATAGAAACCAGAATTACAAGTCTAATACACGAACACGAGCCAGATGCTTTGTTGACTGTACCTGTGACCAAGAGGCATTGTCATTAAAGAAATCTGTAATACCTTTTTATTTTTACCTCCATATATTGTCGAAACATACACTGTGATCATTGCAACATCTTCCATCTATACATTACATCAACCGAATAGCATCTACTCTCCAGCTCAACAGAACAACAACTGCACTCGACATCCTCTGAACTATTGATGCCATCGACATCCTCTGACTACTACTGCACCAGTGGAGGCGGCGGAATAATAATATTTGGCACAATCTCTGGCGCTGTGACTCAGTGTAGCCACCTTTCATATTCCCCTCCTCCAAGGGCTAGAATTTGGTGGTATTTTTGCCAGCATTGGTGGTGAAAATACCACCAAATTCGTCCAAAGAACACAGACAAAAGTAAAAGAAGATATTAGTAAGTAAATATTACATAACTAAATAAATTTTGGCTTTGCACTGACCCTTCAATAACCTAATATATAAAAAGTAAGTAAGGAACACAAATGCTTGCATGCATGTGATTTTACATAACAGTTTACACAAGTATCATTTCTCAGAGTAGTTAAACAGTTCAATCAATAGCACCAGCAATGGTGAACAGGTGCAAATAGCAGACCCATAACATTTCATAAACAGTAAATACACAATAAATCAGTTTACACAAATATTCACATAAAATATTTTCAATAGTTCAATAAACAAGTAGCACTCCTCAGAGTAGCTGACAGTTCCAACAGTAGCACCCAGAAATGGTCAACAGGTGCAAATAGCAATCCCATAAAATTCACCAGTAGTAATTAAATAGTTCCAACAGTGGCACCCATCAATGTTGAACAGGTGCAGACAGCAACAAGTTACATCATCTCAGTAGCAGTAGTTCCATCAGTGGCACCCATCAATGGCGAGCAGGTGCAGACAGCAACAAACGACATCATTTCAGTAGCAGCAGTTCCATCAGAGGCACCCATCAATGGCGAGCAGGTGCAGACACCAACAAGTGACATCTGATCAGTGGTTGAGCAGTTCCAACAGTGGCACCCAGTAATGGCGAACAGGTGCAGGCAGGAATAAGTGTCATCACATCAATAGGAGCAGTTCCAACAGTGGCACTGGCACCCAGCAATGGCGAGCAGTTGCAGACAGCAGTCCCATAAAATTCACCAGTAGTAATTAAACAGTTCCAACAGTGGCACCCATCAATGTTGAACAGGTGCAGACAGCAACAAGTTACATCATTTCAATAGCAGTAGTTCCATCAGTGGCACCCATCAATGGCGAGCAGGTGCAGACAGAACATCAGAAGTGACATCATTTCAGTAGCAGCAGTTCCATCAGAGGCTCCCATCAATGGCGAGCAGGTGCAGACACCAACAAGTGACATCTCATCAGTGGTTGAGCAGTTCCAACAGTGGCACCCAGTCATGTCGAACAGCTGCAGGCAGGAATAAGTGTCATCACATCAATAGTAGCAGTTCCAACAGTAGCACTGGCACCCAGCAATGGCGAGCAGGTGCAGACAGTAGTCCCATAAAATTCACCAGTAGTAATTAAACAGTTCCAACAGTGGCACCCAGCAATGTTGAACAGGTGCAGACAGCAACAAGTGACTTATCTCAGTAGCAGCAGTTCCAACAGTGACACCCAGCAATGGCGAGCAAGTGTAGGCAGGAATGAGTGTCATCAAGTCAATAGTAGCAGTTCCAACAGTGGCACCCAGCAATGGTGAGCAGGTTCAGACAGCAACAAGTGACATGTCATTAGTGGTTGAGCAGTTCCAACAGTGGCACCCAGCAATGTTGACAGGTGCAGACAGCAACAAGTGACATCATTTCAGTAGCAGCATTTCCAACAGTGGCACCCAGTAATGTTGAACAGGTGCAGGCAGGAATGAGTGTTGTCACAACAATAGTAGCTGTTCCAACAGTGGCACCCAGCAATGTTGAACAGGTGCAGACACCAAGTGACAACATTTCAGTAGCAGCAGTTCCAACAGTGGCACCCAGTAATGGCGAACAGGTGCAGGCAGGAATGACAATCATCACATCCGTAGTAGCAGTTCCAACAGTGGCACTGGCACCCAGCAATGCCGAGCAGGTGCAGACACCAACAAGTGACATCATTTCAGTAGCAGCATTTCCAACAGTGGCACCCAGTAATAGTGAACAAGTGCAGGTAACAGTCCATAATAATCACCAGCAATAATTAAACAGTTCATCAGAGTTCATCAGCAGAAATTAAACATTTCCAAGTGGCACCCATCAATGATAAAAGGTGTAAGCACGAAAAACAGTTTGAATGCACACGCAATTGCTTTTACAAAATTATTATTTATGCTCTTACACTAAACATACAAATTATAGTTGTTGTTGTGGTCTTCAGTCCTGAGACTGGTTTGATGCAGCTCTCCATGCTACTCTATCCATGTGAAAGCTTCTTCATCTGCCAGTACCTACTGCAGCCTACATCCTTCTGAATCTGCTTAGTGTATTCATCTCTTGGTCTCCCTCTACGATTTTTACCCGGCACGCTGCCCTCCATTACTAAATTGGTGATCCCTTGATGCCTCACAACGTGTCCTACCAACCGATCCCTTCTTCTAGTTAATTTGTGCCACAAACTCCTCTTCTCCCCAGTTCTATTTAATACCTCCTCATTAATTGTGTGATGTACCCATCTAATCTTCAGCATTATTCTGTAGCACCTCATTTCGAAAGCTTCTATTCTCTTCTCGTCCAAACTGTTTATCGTCCATGTTTCACTTCCATATATGGCTACGCTCCATACAAATACTTTCAGAAACGACTTCCTGACACTTAAAACTACACTCCTGGAAACTGAAATAAGAACACCGTGAATTCATTGTCCCAGGAAGGGGAAACTTTATTGACACATTGCTGGGGTCAGATACATCACATGATCACACTGACAGAACCACAGGCACATAGACACAGGCAACAGAGCATGCACAATGTCGGCACTAGTACAGTGTATATCCACCTTTCGCAGCAATGCAGGCTGCTATTCTCCCATGGAGACGATCGTAGAGATGCTGGATGTAGTCCTGTGGAACGGCTTGCCATGCCATTTCCACCTGGCGCCTCAGTTGGACCAGCGTTCGTGCTGGACGTGCAGACCGCGTGAGACGACGCTTCATCCAGTCCCAAACATGCTCAATGGGGGACAGATCCGGAGATCTTGCTGGCCAGGGTAGTTGACTTATACCTTCTAGAGCACGTTGGGTGGCACGGGATACATGCGGACGTGCATTGTCCTGTTGGAACAGCAAGTTCCCTTGCCGGTCTAGGAATGGTAGAACGATGGGTTCGATGACGGTTTGGATGTACCGTGCACTATTCAGTGTCCCCTCGACGATCACCAGTGGTGTACGGCCAGTGTAGGAGATCGCACCCCACACCACGATGCCGGGTGTTGGCCCTGTGTGCCTCGGTCGTATGCAGTCCTGATTGTGGCGCTCACCTGCACGGCGCCAAACACGCATACGACCATCATTGGCACCAAGGCAGAAGCGACTCTCATCGCTGAAGACGACACGTCTCCATTCGTCCCTCCATTCACGCCTGTCGCGACACCACTGGAGGCGGGCTGCACGATGTTGGGGCGTGAGCGGAAGACGGCCTAACGGTGTGCGGGACCGTAGCCCAGCTTCATGGAGACGGTTGCGAATGGTGTTCGCCGATACCCCAGGAGCAACAGTGTCCCTAATTTGCTGGGAAGTGGCGGTGCGGTCCCCTACGGCACTGCGTAGGATCCTACGGTCTTGGCGTGCATCCGTGCGTCGCTGCGGTCCGGTCCCAGGTCGACGGGCACGTGCACCTTCCGCCGACCACTGGCGACAACATCGATGTACTGTGGAGACCTCACACCCCACGTGTTGAGCAATTCGGCGGTACGTCCACCCGGCCTCCCGCATGCCCACTATAGGCACTCGCTCAAAGTCCGTCAACTGCACATACGGTTCACGTCCACACTGTCGCGGCATGCTACCAGTGTTAAAGACTGCGATGGAGCTCCGTATGCCACGGCAAACTGACTGACACTGACGGCGGCGGTGCACAAATGCTGCGCAGCTAGCGCCATTCGACGGCCAACACCGCGGTTCCTGGTGTGTCCGCTGTGCCGTGCGTGTGATCATTGCTTGTACAGCCCTCTCGCAGTGTCCGGAGCAAGTATGGTGGGTCCGACACACCGGTGTCAATGTGTTCTTTTTTCCATTTCCAGGAGTGTATACTCGATGTTTACAAATTTCACTCCTTCAGAAACGCTTTCCTTGCTATTGACAGTCTACATTTTATATCCTCTCTACTTCGACCATCATCCTTTACTACTTTAAGTGTCTCATTTCCTAATCTAATTCCCTCAGCATCACCCGACTTAATTTGACTACATTCCATTATCCTCGTTTTCCTTTTGTTGATGTTCATCTTATATCCTCCCTTCAAGGCACTGTCCATTCCGTTCAACAGCTTTTCCAAGTTCTTTTGCTGTCTCTGACCGAATTACAATGTCATCGGCGAACCTCAAAGTTTTCATTTTTTCTCCACGGATTTTAATACCTACTCCGAATTTTTCTTTTGTTTTCTTCACTGCTTGCTAAATATACAGATTGAATAACATCGGGGAGAGGCTACAACCTTGTCTCACTCCCTTCCCAACCACTGCTTCCCATTCATATCCCTCGACTCTTATAACTGCCATCTAGTTTCTGTACAAATTGTAAATAGCTATTTGTTGCCTGTATTTTACCCCTGCCACCTTCAGAATTTGACAGATAGTATTCCAGTCAATATTATCAAAAGATTTCTCCAAGTCCGCAAATGCTAGAAACGTAGGTTTGCCTTTTCTTAGTCTAGCTTGTGTGATAAGTCGTAGGGGCAGTATTGCCTCGCGTGTTCCCATATTTCTACGGAATCCAAACTGATCTTCCCCGAGGTCGGCTTCTACCAGTTTTTCCATTCGTCTGTAGAGAAATCGCGTTAGTATTTTGCAGCTGTGACTTATTAAACTGATAGTTCGGTAATTTTCACATCTGTCAACGCCTGCTTTCTTTGGGATTGGAATTATTATATTCTTCTTGAAGTCTGAGGGCATTTCGCCTGTCTCATACATCTTGCTCACCAGATGGTAGAGTTTTGTCAGGGCTGGCTCTCCCAAGGCTATTAGTAGTTGTAATGGAATACTGTCTTCTCCTGGGGGCTGGTTTCGACTTAGGTCTTTCAGTGCTCTGTCAAACTCTTCACGCAGTATCGTATCTTCCATTTCATCTTCATCTACATTCTCTTCCCTTTCTATAACATTGCCCTCAAGTACATCGCCCTTGTATAGTCCCTGTATATACTCCTTCCACCTTTCTGCTATCCCTTCTTTGCTTAGAACTGGGTTTCCATCTGAGCTCTTGATATTCATGCAAGTGGTTCTCTTTTCTCCAATTGTCATATTAACTATTACAAATACACAAATATCAGTAAACCTATAATATTTATAGGTGTCAGTGCAAGCAACTACAAACAAGTAAAATAATATTTAGGAGGTGAGTTGGTACCAATTATTTGGGATTAGGAAAGGAAAACCCACAAAACACACTCACACATCTTTCATCCACATATTAAGTACTATTGTGTAATTGAGTAGTGTTAATTGTGTAAATGCAAATCTGTCACAATTTGATGTTCAACATGTGTACCAAATAGTAGTGGCAGCAATGTATAATAGTCAATAATAGTTAGTCAACGTCATAGTCATCATGTCAAGACCAATGTTTGCCAAGCCATATCAAAATGTACAGTTGCTGAACACCTGCCAGTGTGCCAAGATATGCAAATACTTTCTCTCTCCAAAAAAAGTATATACTGCTTATTGATTTAACAATGTGTGTGTAGACAATCTTCCTTCAACTGGAGTGCTCTAGTCTGCCATCTTCATCCTTCTTGTTCCATATAAACCGACCAAAAAAAAAAAAAAAATGCTCCTCACTTACTTTACCTCTCATCCACCAAAACTCCAATAATCATCAGCATCACAAAATCTCAATACTTCAATAATACCTCTTCAATCCGTTGATACATATAAACCTTATTACCAATATCATTTACCTTACCTCTTATCCACCAAAACTCCAGTAATCATCAGCATTACATAATGTCAATACTTCAATAACACCTCTTCAATAAGTCGATACATATAAACCTTATCACCAATATCTCTTCACTTCCATAACAACTCTTTCCTCTAGTCAGTCTCCTCGAACAAGAAGAGGTAAAATCCTAGTGCAAACTTCAATTCATCATCCCATACAATCCGAAGACACAGTGTCCACACACAACCTCTGTGTAATCCACCTGACGCAAATCTTCTACTCATTATGAATTATAAAATACATTTAGGTTACCTTGTCCATCATAAAATAAAAGAAATGCATACATGACCTCTAACAGCCTTCAGTTTGAATAACTTTCAGTAAGTAGTTGCGAGTACACAGTATTAATGATCAGCTAAGAATCTGAATGAATAAACCGTAATATATCACAGTGTGGAGTATTTTTTGTGTCAAGTGTCACTTGCTATTTCAATTCCTCACGAAGAATGCAGTGTAAAAACTGTCAATGGTCTAAAGCTAGTGTTGGTATTTCATGTCGTCAGCTTCCTTTCTATTAAAATGAATTAATACAGCTTCCATAAAACCTCCAGTTCATGTGACTTCAATGAAGTTTCTTGTACCCATCTAGTTCGTAGAATTATAGCAGTTAATTTTCTTATCTTAAAAGGTAAAGCACTGAGCATAAGCAAACATGCAATACCGAGTAAATATACCAGTAGAGAACAGAATTTCAACAAGTGGATGCAGCACAATCCCTACAACGAGGCTCTGCCAAGCGATCAATCTATAATTAATACCACAGTGTAACCTAAACTCTATGTTCGTACACAGTATATAAGTATTTCTCTATATTAAATTAAAGAGTAGTTATAACAACAAAACAGAAGTGTGTAAATATGCAATCCATACGCAAAGCAGGAAGTATATATCTTACATAATAAATAGATCATTAGCATCATATCAGCATAAGCAAATAAATCTTCATATGTATCTTAATAAGTAAAAATGAAGGCGCAAGTACATAAATCACAAAGTATAACTTACGTACATAACCATATCAGCAAAACTAATCAGGTGACAATTATAATTTAAAGAAACAGGTACAGCAGGCAAATAATAAAAAATATGACATCAGTGAAAAAGCAGAGCAGCCAAGCGATGCATAATATACGCAAGTAACAACACTGTTCATTAATAAAACATTGTCAAAATCAGTTAACACAAAGTATAAATCACATAATCACGAGCAGCAAATTACGTATAAAGTACATACCTAAGTAGAAATATGTTACCTGAAAAATAAACTCAATTAATGGTTACGTCCTTAGCTTATTACTTTCTTCTTCGAAATTACATTCTTCCTGAAATTTTCTCGAAAGCAAGTTCTCTTAACGTCGGACACGGACAGAATTTACCTGAAGTTCTTAAATATTTTATACTACTGTATCCTGGAAAAAACTGAACGTTAATAACATAAGTTATCAAGTCACTGTAGCTTTATACTGAATTTAATCCGAGAAATTAGACTGAGTATTTGTCTACGGCTGTCAGTGCATTCGCACTGAGCGCTCGATCAGCGGCAGGTAAGCGTGACGTAGGAAGTAATTGTTTGCAGTCAACGGCTACCTTGTGCGGCGCGCGGACTGACTGTCGCTTTGTGTATGTGCCGCCGCCAGAAAACGGCGCGGCAACCCTGAATTTTCTGCGCGTCCACGCGCAACTGTTAATCTCTCAAAAGCATGTCATTTCACAAAAATTTTAACGTTCGATATATGATGTATTCTCTTAGAGCGCCGTGATTTAAGAGTTTCTACTTCAACAGTGTTACCATGAATAATTTTGCGAACTGTGTATGGACCGTTATAAAGCAGAAAAAATTTGCGACACAAGCCTTTTCCTTTGTGAGACAAACGATGAGACGTAATTAACACCTTTTGACTAACTGACAAAGTTTTTAAACGACCAGGACGTTTAGCTGATTTCTCTCTTCTAGCAGTCGCAGATACAATATTTTGGAGAGCCAGGTTCACAACTTCAGAATGACGCAGTTTCCGTGTAGGCGGAAAAGGAACGATTTCAGAAATGCGATTTGTCGGTGCTTTATGTTTTAGTACCAATGTAGGTGGTAAAGAAGTTAAATCATTAGGGAGTTCATTCAGAATGTTTTGAAAAATATGAAGATACTGATCCCACGTTATGTGATTATGATGACAATAAAGACGACACAACTTATTGATTTCCTTCATCCATCTCTCTGAAGCGTTAGATTGAGGGTGAAAAAGTGAAATCAAAATTGATTAAATCTTACGACTCCGTAGAGTACGAAGCCAAATTTTAGAGTGAAACTGTGATCCATTATCTGATATAACTTTATCAACATGACCCACTTCTTTAAGAAACTGTTTGATGAAATCATTAGATACTGAACGAGCTGTTGCATTCCGTAAAGGTGTAAAACACACATATTTTGATGTCAATTTCACTACTACCAAAATGTACGCAAAACCATTAGTAGAACGGACCACTGGACCGAACAAATCAACTGCAGCCATCTCCTTTAATTTCGCTGGAATGATAGGAAACAACGGTGCTTTGTGAGAAATAGTTTGCGGCTTAGCCTTTTGACATAATTTGCATTTGGCAGGAACAAATCGAATACGTTTTTCCATATTACTGAAGTAGCAATTTTCTCGTAATTTATGAAAGCACTTTCTGGGACCAAAGTGTGCATAACTGAAATGTGTATACCAAATCAATTTATTAACCCACTCATCAGGAATGCAAACTAACCAAACAGAATTGTCAACCGATTTTCATTTAAAAAGAATATCATTGCGAACTAAATAATACTGTCTAATCGCTACGCTTTCCTTTCTCCTCCACTTCTCCTTAATGTACTTCCAGATTGGATCCTTGTTTTGCTCCTTAGCATTGTCATGGAGCGAAGACGAAATAAAATTTTCAAACGCAACACCTTGGATATACATCAAACAATAATTGTTTTCTTTGCAGTCCTCCTCAGCACGTTGTTTCAAACCCATAGGTGCACGTGATAAAGCATCAGCAATAATATTTGAAGAACCCTGGATGTGAACAATATGAAAATCAAATTCCTGTAGTTACAGGTAGTTACAGCGCCCATCGTGATAATCTTCCATGTGTTAATTTTGTTGACATAAGAATTTCCAGAGCTCGATGATCGGTGTAAACCTTAGTATGTCTGCCATACAAAAAGATCCGAAATTTTGTGAAAGCCCAAACAACAGCCAAAGTTTCAAGTTCCGTAATCGAATAATTCTTTTCTGATTTAGAGAGAACACGACTTCCAAATGCAATAGTTTTCTGTACTACAACGCAGTTTTCTTCTATCTCTTGAAATAAGTGTGCACCTAGGCCTTTGTATGATGAGTACGTCGCCAAACAAAAATCTTTAGATAAATCCGGATGTGAAAGAAGTGAAGCAGCAACTAAAGCATCACGAAGTTGTTCAAATTCTAATTGAGCTTCCTCATCCCAAAACCAATTAGAATTCTTTCCAGAAAGTTCACATAAACGAGGTGTGGCCAAATTGTCCAATCTAACAAAGCGTCTAAGAAAATTACAGACACCAAGGAAACTACGAACATCGCGTTTTGTAGTAGGAACAGCATAATTACGAATAGCGTATAGTTTCTCTGGATCAGGAAGAATACCTTCTGTAGAAATAATATGACCAAGAAATTTCACCTGAGAACGACCAAATTCAGATTTTTCCAAGTTCACTGTAATGCCAACTCTTGCAAAAGTACCTAATAATGAATCCAAAATTCTGTTATGCTCACTCCAAGAACGTTTAGCAATAAGAGTATCGTCAACATATGAATTAATATTGTTACGAAGATAAATAGGTAAAATTTCGTTTAAACCACGAATGAATGCTGCTGAAGATACACTAAGTCCAAATGGTAATTTCCGAAGTTGATAACAGTTACCAAAGGCTAAAAAGGCATTATATTTTCTACAATCAGGGTGGAGTTCTATTTGCCAAAAGCTTGCGCGCATATCAGTTGTGGATAAAACTTCAATTCCATGGAAATGTTGAAGACGTTCATTTAGATTTTGTGGACGGTCAGTTTCAGGAATGATGATATTATTTATCTGTCTGGAATTCAGAACCAAACGAATTGACCCATCCGTTTTAAGAACGACATGTAATAGGCTGGTATAAGGACTTACTGTTGGCTCAGTAATGCCTTGATCTATCATGTGTTGAAGTTCACTTTTAACCTTGTCTCTATAAGCCAAAGGAATAACGTACGTTTTTCCCCGAAATGGTGTGTGTTCTTTTACTTTAACTAAATATTGTAAGCTTGTATAGTTTCTGTGTGATAACTAAATACTGTAGCATGTGAAGTCCAAATTTGGTGCAATTCTTCTCCTGCAACGTCATCTGTCACTTCAGATTGGTTAACCTTTTCATTAATTAATTCTTCACTATTAATTATATCATCCATCGCGTTTCTGTATCTATTGTCGTTGTCATGAATGAACACTTTGTCGTCATAATACTCAGCGAAAACATCAGAAGTAAGAAACCTTAAACATTTTGTGTCTGATTCAGATTTCATTACACACTCGAAAAATTTCAAATATCTCAGCATTCCGGCAACAGACAAGTTCACACTTCCTACCTTAAAGTTTAAAATTGCCTTATATGTGTTAAGAAACTCCATGCCTAATATAATTTGTGTACTGAGTAATGGAACAATAATAAAATTAGCGGAAAATTCATATCCTTGACAAATGGAATTTAAGTGGGTCTGTTGTTTGACATCCACACATTTTTCAGAAATAGCTCCTCGAATTGTAGTTTTAGAAACAAGTAACACAGGACAAGCAATAGTTCTTACACATATACGAAAAACTGATTCACTAATAACAATCAATGGGCTCCCAGAATCTAAAACTGCAGTTAACTTAATCTAACTGACGCATCCTTCAATAACAGGATGTAAAAATGCGTCTACATTGTTTTCCTTTTCGTCTAGCAAAGTATCCCTCATGTCTTCGAAGCGTATGTAGTGTAAAGTCGTAGTGTCATTACTTTCTGAACCGTCTATGTTGCTACCAGAAGCCGAAGCTACAAGTCATTGTCGATTGTTTGCGTCACGTCTTTGATTATTCGCGTCATTTCGCGGATCAATTTCTTCGATTTGCACTTGTCCCTCTGAATTTCTGTCACGTTGAGGGTGCCAGTTAGGTCCCCCCTTTCTGTTACATGTAAATTCTTGGTTGTGTCTGTTATTAAAATTTCTGTTTTCCTGGCTATCTGCATGACTACTTCTTGTGTAATTTCGACTGTCACTTCTGAAAGTATTGTTAGGTCTACTACCCTGGTTATTTCTGTAGTAAGACTTCCTATTATTGTATGAATAATTTCTGTCTTGATGATAGCGATTACTGTTTCCATATGGTTGATCATTCTGGTAAGAATTTCTGTTATTATACTTGTCTGTGTAATTCCTGTTAGAAAGTCTGTTATTGTTATAAGGCTGGTATCTATTGTCCTGTCTGTTTCGCCTGTCATTTTCAAAATTACCCCAATAACGTCCGTTCCGATCATTATCCCTTTTCTCTGAAAATCTATTGTGATTGCCGTTACTGAAAAAATTACAAGAAGTCCCGTCGTCGTAGTCATACTCAAGTTCTTATAGCAAAGTCTTAAAAGTTTCAATGTCGTCTTTACATCTTCCGGCTAAAGCAATGTGTCTTATCGATTGTGGCAGCTTAGATAAACAAATGTGAATTAATTCAGTCGGGCTATAAGGGTTGGAAAGGAATTGATTCTTTCGAATCATGTCTTCAAAGTATTCTGCCTGGCGTGCGGAACTCAGACTGTTTAAAATTACGCTGCATAATAAGACTATGTTTGTCTTGCGTGTTTTCGGACCTATATGCCGATAGAAATGCATGATAAAAATCATTTAAATTATTACAATCTCTAGTAAGTGCGCGCATGCGCGTCGCCGGTTCGTTTTCTAAATATCCACACATAAATTCCAGTTTGTGACTTAGTGGTCAATTTGGCGGAAGTGCGTACATAAATTGATCTAACCATGAACATGGATGTATGCCATTATTAGAATTGCTAAAGATCTTAAATCCCCGAACAGATAAAAAGTGTTTATAGTCAAAGTTTTCGCCTCGTGGCGACAAAGATCTACCGCCTCTGTCCCAGTTCGAATGTCGATTATTGTTCAAGTTGCATTTCGTAAATGAAATAAATTATTTTCTTCAAAACCCGCTGCTATCGATGATTCTAAATTTCTTCTACTGTCTTTTCCTACGATTTCGCTTTCAATTTGTTTAACTTGCTTTCGTAACGCCTCAAATTCCCTTTTAACGCGTTCATTAAATTTTCTCTGATTTTCAACATGTTTATTTATATTCTGGTATTCTTCTGTTTCTGCAAATGGCTATGGAGCTGTACCATCAGAATCTCTGTCCCCATTTAAACTAAGACTTGTCAGTTTATCTGAAATCTCCTCTACTCTTTCCGATAAGTCACCTATTTGTTGTTTCAGTTTATTTACGTCTTACGTAAGTGTCGCGACTCGGGTTTCGGTATTGACACATTTAGTAGTTAACTGTTTATATTGTTGTGTTAGGTTATTTGTTCTGTCATTTGGTACGGATTCGTCGATTCTTTAAATATTTCTTCTTTATCGTGTGCACGTTGTAAATTTTTGTACTATCACGCGATCTCTTTCTTTCTGTTCTCTATCCTGTTCCTTTTGTCTAATTTCTATTGAAATTAATCTATTATTATGAGCATTCAAAATCAGTTGTACTTCTTCTCTTATTTCTTTCTTTAATTCATCTTTCATGTTTTTAAAACATGTCCCTATTCGTGAGTCTAGCCGTGTTTCCATTGTTCCCATATCAGTATTAATTGTTCCTATTTGTGAGTCTAAGCGCGTTGCCAATGTTCCCATATCAGTTTTAATTGTTCCTATTTGTGAGTCTAACCGTGTTGACCATGTTCCCATATCAGTTTCTAACCGTGTTGCCAATGTTCCCAACTCTGTTTTTAATTCAGATCCTAACTGTGATCCCAAATTTAATATTGCACTCATCAACTGCTCCATATTAACTGCTTCGAAATTCTTTTCGCCCCTAACATTTCCCATAAAACTAACTTTCTTCGTCATAGCTGTAAAGCTATTTGTATTCGACGCAATTCCAGAATCTTCCGTCGTTAATCTCGTATTCTGAAAATTTTTTGATTGTGAAAAATTTTGAACTAGTTCCGGACTATTTTCCCGGCTTATTAAATTGTTTTCTGCTTCATTATTAATCATACTGTTATCGTGTGTGGGCGAGTTCGCCATGTTAACAATTTCGTCATTCTGACTATCCATCATGTTTGCCTTTTTCATCGATAGCGTAATCATTTACAAAACATACAAAACTCGTCACTATACGAAAATTACACACAATATAACACTTTATCACCAACAATACCATCCACACGAAATGCTTCCCGACAAACACGATTAACGAACAATTAAAACCTTCACAATTGCACAAAACTGTCAAACCCGTATATGACTCATCAAAAATTAAATTCTACAAAAATACCGTCAGAAGAATGACAAGATAACTACAAATGTTGAATTACAAAATCTATACGTGCAATATAGACTACAATTACTAAACTACAAATTACTACAACAATACTACTGTCTGCTATTTTTACTATCAAAAGAATTCCAAGGGACGATCCAAGGCAGCGGTCGCCACGTGCATGGGGGCTTAATTAAAAAGAAAGGATAAATGCAATAATTTTAGTAGCTGTGTGTCCGGTTACGACGTCTCGTAACCGGTTGGCCCTGACTAGTATTAGTACGCAATCTGACTGCATAAAATAAAAATAAAGAATGACAAGAAATTTCCATTAACACAATTGATTAATTAAGTCCCCTGCAACGATAAAAGCTACGAAACAACAAAGCACAAGTGTAACTGTTCTGTGCGTGGTCGTGTGACTCAACGTACATGTATATGGCTCGGTTCTTCCTCAATACGACAAGATATTTTAAACACCATTTACAATGAACTAATTGAAGAACCCCAAATACTATAATTGCACACAGAAACCAGAATTACAAGTCTAATACATGAACACGAGCCAGATGCTTTGTTGACTGTACCTGTGACCAAGAGGCATTGTCATTAAAGAAATCTGTAATACTTTTTTTTTACCTCCATATATTGACGAAAAATACACTGTGATCATTGCAACATCTTCCATCCATACATTACCTCAACCGAACAGCATCTACTCTCCCGCTCAACAGAACAACAACTGCACACGGCATCCTCTGAACTACTACTTCCCTCGACATCCTCTGACTACTACTGCACCAGTGGAGGCGGCGGAATAATAATCTTTGGCGCAATCTCTGGCGCTGTGACTCAGTGTAGCCACCTTTCAGTAACTCTAAAATTTGTCCGAACAGGTATTATTATATTATTAATATCCCGCGCGTCCAGCATCAGCTGAACCCTGCCGTCTGTTTTTGTAACCGCTAACAACGGGCTACTATTGGTGATGTTGAAGATTCAATTATTTGCCACCGCAGCATTCTCTGAATTTCTCTCCCCACGGTTTGTCTTTTCGACCACAGTGTTGATTAGGAGGCACGGCAGAAAGTTTGGTGAGGTTTTACTTGCATGTCGAACTCATTCTCTTTTATTATCCCCGGCTATTCTGAAAACACTTGTAGAAATTGGTTCAGCACTTGGCTCAAATCAGATTGCTGTGACAGGCTCAGGTACGAAGATTCGGCTGCTTTTGATGCAATATGTTGCTTAATAATAGCATTTTCCCGTTCCCAACCGGGTTCCGGTTCGCTGCTGTTTTGATTTACAACACGGTTGTTGTGATTCAATGCGTCAGGATCCTGTATAGTTACCCGGACGTTCCGGCAGTAGTTCACATATGCGACCGGAGTCCTCATTAATGCCAGATCAATTTGTCGGTTTAGATAGGTTGAAGTGCATCTGGCTCGGGTGAGGTCAATTTTCGCCTTCAATTCCCTAAGCGCGTCAAGGCCCAGGACGCAAGGTACTGTGAGATTTTTGACCACCAGGAATGAGCACAGTATGGCTTCGTTTTCCAGGGCAATCTCTGCCTGCACCTGATTCTTTATTAGCTGCACCCTGCCCCGTAGGGCACCTACCATCCTACAATTTCCTACTGGCAGGCTCAATAACTTTTTCACACGTTCAATGCACTTGAATAACTGTTCGTCAATACAAGAAGCACTCGCCCCTGTATCCTATATTATTGTTACTTTGACCCCATTTATCTTTGCCACAAAGGCAGCCGGCATATGTTCTATTTCTTGTTGGTCCGCAGGTCGCGGATCAACTGTCAGTTCATCTTCCATCTAGTATCCGTCATTGTAGCGGAGCAGATTCACCCCCACATTCTGTGTGCCCCCCTCTTTCATCTTGCCGACCGTCTGCGAAGGGAATACAGAGGTCGGCCAGAGTTTGACAGCCTGTCGCACCCTGCCGACACGTGGTCAGACACATCGGTTATTCGAACATTATCAGTCACAATTGGTGACGTGCACTGCGGTGCATACATGTGTGAGTGATTGTTCGGAGGCTGAGGTGGAGATGGTGGCATCGGCATGACATTGATGTGATTAACAGGCACATGACCTGACGGCATGCTTTGATCTGCCTGCCAGTTTGCTGGCTCTGCCCGTTGCCACTGCTCATTGTTAGTTCTCACATTTTTATTGCCGAAGTTGGAGTTTCCTCCCCATTCGCCTCGTCTCTTTCGATTGTAGTTTTCTCCACCTCTTTTTGGTGAAGACGGGTTTAACTGGCCATGCTGGTGCAGTGACCATCCACAGTGGGCACACTTCATAGATTTCCTTTTTAGAGAAGTCTTCCCATTGCGAATATTCGTCAGTCTTTGAATACCCGTTATTATGAGGTCTATTATTGGATTGGTTTTTTTTCCTTTACCGTTCGCTTTTCCGTTGTTTGTATTCCCTTGATCTCCCTGCCTGGCATCCTCGTGTATTAAATCGAGGGGGTCTATGGCAGCCATAAACAACTTCAAGTCCGTGTCAGGGACGTGTACGAGGTTCTCTCTAATCGTTATAGGTAGTTTACCCTTCAAAATTCTTAGAACTTCCCTGGCAGCCATGGGTTCGTCCCAGTATCTCGTTTTGTTCAGGTATCTTTCAAAATACACTCCTGGAAATTGAAATAAGAACACCGTGAATTCATTGTCCCAGGAAGGGGAAACTTTATTGACACATTCCTGGGGTCAGATACATCACATGATCACACTGACAGAACCACAGGCACATAGACACAGGCAACAGAGCATACAAAATGTCGGCACTAGTACAGTGTATATCCACCTTTCGCAGCAATGCAGGCTGCTATTCTCCCATGGAGACGATCGTAGAGATGCTGATGTAGTTCTATGGAACGGCTTGCCATGCCATTTCCACCTGGCGCCTCAGTTGGACCAGCGTTCGTGCTGGACGTGCAGACCGCGTGAGACGACGCTTCATCCAGTCCCAAACATGCTCAATGGGGGACAGATCCGGAGATCTTGCTGGCCAGGGTAGTTGACTTACACCTTCTAGAGCACGTTGGGTGGCACGGGGTACATGCGGACGTGCATTGTCCTGTTGGAACAGCAAGTTCCCTTGCCGGTCTAGGAATGGTAGAACGATGGGTTCGATGACGGTTTGGATGTACCGTGCACTATTCAGTGTCCCCTCGACGATCACCAGTGGTGTACGGCCAGTGTAGGAGATCGCTCCCCACACCATGATGCCGGGTGTTGGCCCTGTGTGCCTCGGTCGTATGCAGTCCTGATTGTGGCGCTCACCTGCACGGTGCCAAACACGCATACGACCATCATTGGCACCAAGGCAGAAGCGACTCTCATCGCTGAAGACGACACGTCTCCATTCGTCCCTCCATTCACGCCTGTCGTGACACCACTGGAGGCGGGCTGCACGATGTTGGGGCGTGAGCGGAAGATGGCCTAACGGTGTGCGGGACCGTAGCCCAGCTTCATGGAGACGGTTGCGAATGGTCCTCGCCGATACCCCAGGAGCAACAGTGTCCCTAATTTGCTGGGAAGTGGCGGTGCGGTCCCCTACGGCACTGCGTAGGATCCTACGGTCTTGGCGTGCATCCTTGCGTCGCTGCGGTCCGGTCCCAGGTCGACGGGCACGTGCACCTTCCGCTGACCACTGGCGACAACATCGATGTACTGTGGAGACCTCACTCCCCACGTGTTGAGCAATTCGGCGGTACGTCCACCCGGCCTCCCGCATGCCCACTATACGCCCTCGCTCAAAGTCCATCAACTGCACATATGGTTCACGTCCACGCTGTCGCGGCATGCTACCAGTGTTAAAGACTGCGATGGAGCTCCGTATGCCACGGCATGCGGCGGTGCACAAATGCTGCGCAGCTAGCGCCATTCGACGGCCAACACCGCAGTTCCTGGTGTGTCCGCTGTGCCGTGCGTGTGATCATTGCTTGTACAGCCCTCTCGCAGTGTCCGGAGCAAGTATGGTGGGTCTGACACACCGGTGTCAATGTGTTCTTTTTTCCATTTCCAGGAGTGTATTTTCGCAAGTTACCCGAACGGGGATTGAATGGTTCCGGGTTATACACTTGTTTGCGTAGACGCTCCTGAACAGACCTGGACCAGTATCTGGCAAGAAATTTACTTTCGAATTCAGGCAACGACGGACACTGCTCCGCGATTTCCATCGCCCACAGTGCCGCGTCGCCTGTGATGAAAGAGATCGCCAACTGAACTTTTTGGTGCTCAGTCCATGACGCCGGGGGTATATTCCGGAAACTTTTTATAAATATTACCGGATGGACATTCTTTTTCTCATTATTAAACGTCTGGAACTGCCTGTGTTTTAATAGTGTTTCCTCGTGCTTTGCTTGCGCTATAGTTGGTAGCACTACCAGTCCGTTCGCGGCGACAACGCCTGAACAATTGACTGGCGAGTACGGTTCACTTTCTCGTAGTCAGCTTTTTCCACTCGACACACATTTATCGGCACATTTCCGTACTGTGTATTGCTATTATATGTCGTGCACGTCGATGACTGCTCGGTCCGCTCTAATCGAGCTACCGCCTGTGTTACGCAGTAGTCGACTCGCTACTCGAGCGAGTTAGAAATTTCAACAGTTTTAACAAAATCTTTCACTTGACTTTCTAAGACGCTATGCGCATTGTCTTATTGATCTACGCGTTCGTCTAACTGCGCGACCCTTTGTGGAATATCTTTGTTCTGGTCTACCAACTCAGCCACTAGCTGTTTTACTACATCGATATCCTGTGACAAATATGAAACCAGCGCCCTGTCACGTTGTTCAAACATTTCATTCATTTTTGCCAGGAACTGAGCATCACGCGGCTGTTCCTTGTGTTCGCGTTTAAGGCGTCCCTGTCTTTCCTCTTCCTTACGTTTGAGACGTTCTTCGGCTAAAATGTCCTTAACTTGGTTAATTAATGCCTGCTCCCGTTGCTTGTCTCTCATGTCTAGATGTGCCATCAGCACCGTTACAAAATCGGTCGTTGGTACAGGTACTTGTACAACATTTGCTGTCGATGCAGTAGCATCCTCCTTCCCTGTACCAGTAATCGAGTGGATTTCTTTGCTCAGTTGAGCTTCATCCTGATCAGTGCCCAATATTTTGTCCGTTTCAGGTTGCTGAGCTTCCGGTTTTGGAAGTTGAGAACCTGTCATTGTGGGTGGGTTCCTCACTGAAAACTCTTGTATATTTTCGTCTGTGTCATAGCCTGACAGATCTTCCCCCTCTAACCATTTGTCCTTGCGTGTCTTCACCATTTCGACTGACTGGTAAGACACGAGTACACACAAAATCTATTTTTCCCCAAAAATGACACACATACAAAATATACTAACTACACAAAGCACATACAAAACACTAAAATCAAGTAAAGCAAAGAAGCTACCTACTACTATTACTACTGAAACTAACAGTAAGACTTTAGCACTCGTAAGATGTCCGTAGCACTATGAAAAATTTTACTCCTGCTAAAACATTACTTTGGCAATCAACTGCACTAGCATTTATTTGATTCACACAGCTGATTGTGTGACCTCAAATGCAGAACACTAATCACTGTCTCAGAATTCCAACACTGATTTATGTTCAGAAGTAGTAAATGAATCTGTTTCACTATCCGGTGACGTTATAACAAATTGAATAAGCACTTCTCACAAATTTTAACTCAAGAAGATAAACACAGTGCATGGCCCCCAGATCCTTTCTTCCTTTAGTTTCCAGCCCAGAAGCGCGTGCATATACACTCTTACCTTTATTAGTTATTGTTGCTTGGTGTTGTCTTTATCTCAGTCGAGACAATGGTACGCATCTAGTCAGCTTTATGTTCATATATCATCAGTGGTTGGATATCATACAAGTTTTGTATTATATGGTACATGGAAATAGGTTACATATATGGCATTAATTTCACATACATACAATTACATACATGAAAAATTTTCTTTTAAATGTAGTTTTCTAGACGGACAACCATATCTCAAGTCAATTTCTGTGTACTTAATATTGGTACATGAAATTTCGGGCCCTCACGTTGTTGGGCGCCATTTGTGATGTCGGTGACAATTGTTACGTCATATACAAAAGATATTACAAATATATTTTATATATTTTTATTTTTAATTTATCAGCATGAATTTTTCTTTTGTTAGAGCATGATTCTTTCTCTCAGGGATATTATGTTTTCCTATCACTTTTACTTACGTGCATAAGTAAACATGAAACGGTTTCTTGAAGGACCGTTGTTAGTCTCGTACCAACTTTAGATTTTGAACGTGATGATTAAAATATAGTTGCCGTTAACTGAATTGAATGTAATTTTGTTAATTTATATTTATTGATTGCAAAGCAAGGCTTCAGAGAATTTCGATTGTTGCCACGGAGTGGAAAAAATAAAACTTACTGAACTCATGGAATCTGTATAATTTAAAAAATTAACTTTAACGTAGACTAATTATGTGGTGTCACCGCAAGACACCACACTTGCTAGGTGGTAGCCTTTAAATCGGCCACGGTCCGTTAGTATACGTCGGACCTGCGTGTCGCCACCATCAGTGATTGCAGACCGAGCGCCGCCACACGGCAGGTCTAGTCTAGAGAGACTCCCTAGCACTCGCTCCAGTTGTACAGCATAACTTTGCTAGCGATGGTTCACTGTCTACATACGCTCTCATTTGCCGAGGCGACAATTCAGCATAGCCTTCAGCTACGTCATTTGCTACGACCTAGCAAGGCGCCATATTCAGTTACTAGTCTGAACAGATAATATTGTGAATCATGTACCATCGAGAGCGACGTTCATCATTAACGGATTAAAGTTAAGTATCAAATTAGCTATGTCCGCTTTCTGAATTCTAATTCCTTGTCATGTTCCAGACCTCACATCAGTATAGTTCTTCCCTCCTCACGCCAGCCTGCGTGAGCTAAAACGCCTGCATTTCGGCCTCCTGTAGTATCACGGTGTTGGCTCTTCTGCCAGCACAACATTGGCGACGAGCCAAAACGGTGTTCTTATCTACACTTCCCTGATTTAATTGTGTAATGGCTTCGCCACAATCTCCAGATGTACTGTCCAAATTTTATCGCTTACAGAATCAGCAGACGCAGGCATTACTGGATGCCCTTGGACAGCTCGTCCAGGGTCAACGTGCAATGCAACACGATGCGGCAGCCGCCGCTCCACAGCTAACGCAGCTACAACACGTAGTTGCACCGACTTTCAGACCTTTTGATGCTGCACTGGAAAGCTGGACAGAGTGGTCACGCCAATTTGGATTCCATCTCGCCGCCTACAGAATTCAAGGTAACGAGTGGCAGCCTTTTAATTTGTCGTCCGTCGGTGTGCAAACCTACCGTGTGATAGTCAAATTATTTCCCGACGTGACGTAGCATCTCTGTCCTACGAAGAAATTTTGTCTGCATTAGATGCATATTTCAAACAATGAGTCAATGTAGTTGCGAAACGGTATACCTTCTTTCATACAGGTCAGACTAATCGGGAGTGGGTTGCAACCTTGCAAGGCCTTACTAGGGATGGTGCTTTTGAGTGTCAATGTGGACTCCCATGTTGAGATACTATGGTACGTGATGCAATTGCACAGAACGTTTCTGATGTTCGTATAAGGGAACAGATTTTGAAAGTAGTGAATTCCTCCCTTCAACAAGTAATGGACATCTTCGATTGGCAGGACACACTTGACTTTGCTCAGGAATCATTTGAAACTTCGCCAGCCGTGTGTCAGGTTAACCGTCCCGCTGGGCGAGCTGCACGGAGCAGTAAACTGACCTCGCGCCCGGCATCGCTGCTACCGCCAGGCTATCAGCCACGTGTGCTGCGCCGGCAAGCAAATGCAGTGCTCAAATAATGCCTGCGGTGCGCTACTAAACATTTGCGTGAGAATCGCCCGTCACGCCAAGCTATTTGCTTTTACTGTACTAAAAAAGGGTATGTTCAGAGTGTTTGCCAGAAAAAGCTCAGATCAGAAACTCAAAACCATTCCAGGACCTTTGCTTGGCACCGGAATCGGAATCGAACCAAGAATTCTCAGGCTCGCGACACTTCGCCCATGGAAATTCATGTCGTTCATTCCGCTCCACCCAGTGCCACTCTCTCTAACAGTGACTGTGTTCGTCCCACAAATAGTGTGTGTCGACATCGCCGGAACTCCCATCGAGTCACAAGTGATTTTGTACCAGTGTCAGTTCACCTTGCATGAGACAGTCGCTCTGGTCGTCAGCAGGACAATAAACTTTTTGTAGACTTGGGCATTAACAGCAAAGTGATACCATCCCAGCTCGATACCGGAGCTGCAGTTTCACTGATCAATCAAGACACGTACAAACAGCTGGGCACTCCTCCGTTGCGTACCGCAAATGTTACATTAACTAGCTATTCAGGTCAAGAGATCCTTGTGTTAGAACACTGCAGGCTTCTTGCAACATACAAAGGACAAACAAAACTTGTGTAATTTTATGTCCTTCGTTCATCTTCTGCAGTGAACTTGTTTGGTTTCAATTTATTTCAGTTGTTTAACTTGTCTATAGTAAATCAGGTCCTATCAGTGAACCAGACTGTGGCTTCAGACAGTGTATCTCATCTATGTGAAGAAATTTGCAGACATTTTTGCATCGAACCTCGGTTGCGGTAAGAACAATAAAGCACATTTGGAACTGAAAGTAAACGTGCAACCAAAATTTTTCAGAATGTGCAATGTTCCCCATGCATTGCGTGATGAGGTTGCAAAAACATTACACGATTTGTAATCACAAGGTGTAATTGAACGTGTGCAGGCTTCTGTCTGGGCATCACCCTTAGTAATTTTGCCAAAACCTTCGGGAAAATTGAGACTTTGTGTGGACTTACACGCCACAGTGAATCCACAACTAGTGATTGCCACTTTTCCTTTACCCCACCCGGAAGATCTTTTTGACAACCTGTGCCCGGGCAAATATTTTTCAAAGATGGACCTAGCAGATGCGTACTTGCAAATACCCATGGACGAAGAATCCCAGCACGTCTTGGTGGTTAACATGCATCTTGGATTGTATCAATTCAAACGACTGCCATTTGGGTGTGCATCCGCCCCTGCATTGTTTCAGAAATATCTACAAACTGTTTGGGCGTCGGTCCCTACTGCAGCAAACTATCTGGACGATATTGTGATCTCCGGAAAGACGGAAGAAGAACATTTAGCCAATCTCAGAACATTAATTCAGGTCTTGCGACAAAATGGTCTTCTCTTTCGGAAGGATAAATGTGTGTTTTTTGCTCGTGACTTGCCATACCTGGGACATGTACTCAATGCCCAAGGCATACATCCTAGTCCCACGCACCTCCCTGCCATACAAGACTTGCCTTCTCCACAGAATTTGAAGCAGCTACAGAGTGTGCTGGGAAAAATCAATTATCACAGATATGTGCCGCATGCCTCTTCCATTTCAGCTCCGCTTCATCGCTTACGCCGTAAAGGTGTTCCGTTCGTCTGGACGACGGAATGCGAACGCGCCTTTCGCCGGTTGAAATCGGCGTTGCTTTCCAATACTTGCCTTACGCCATTCGTTCCCCAGAAGCCCCTTTTGTTGATGGTGGATGCATCGGAATTCGGAATCGATGCTGTGCCTGCGCACAAAGATGGATCGCACGATCGCCCTATTTCCTTTGCGTCCAAATTGCTCTCGTCTGCGCAAAGAAATTATTCACAGATCGAGAAAGAAGCATTGGCTCTCGTATTTGGTGTACGAAGTTTCATGATTTCTTGCATGGTCGTCCCTTTACCATAATCACAGACCACAAACCTCTGACATCGCTTTTTCATCCGAACAAGCCTGTACCTCCACGTACAGCGGAGAAATTCATTCGCTGGTCTATTTTCCTCTCGCAGTGCCACTACGATATCTTGTATCGGTCCACTGCTAAGCACGGAAACGCTGATGCGTTGTCCCGTTTGCCTGTTGCTGAGGTTAGGGCATTCGATTCCTCCGAACTTACTTGCATGTTCATTGATTCGGAAACCGATGACATGGTCGAATCGTCTCCGATTGATTTTCGTCGTGTAGCTACAGCCACAACTGCCGACCATGTCCTTGCTATCATTCTGCGTTTTGTTGCTACACAATGGCCCTTGTCAAAGTCACGGATCGGGGACCTGTTGGTTCGTCGATTTTTTTCTCACAAGGAGAGACTTTTTGTTCGACGTGGTGTTTTGCTGTTGCGTTCTGATAATGATCAGTCCAGGGTCGTGGTCCCACGTTCGTTACAGTCCTCTGTTTTAAAGCTTCTCCACTAAGGACATTGGGATATAGTGAGAACGAAACAACTTGCTCGTCAGCACTGTACTTGGTTCGGAATCGATGCCGCTATTACGAATATGTGCTCTTCTTGCATGGTGTGTGCCGAACAACAATCAGCACCACCGCGGAAATTCCTTGACAAAAGCCACTTTCCCTTGGCAACGCTTACACATCGATTTTGCTGGTCCATTCTGGAATGCTCGATGGTTGGTTGTGATAGATTCATTCAGTAATTTTCCTTTTGTTGTCCGGATGTCTTCCACAACATCATCTGCCACCATCCAAGCGTTATCTGCTATCTTTTGCATTGAAGGTCTTCCACAGACAATTGTTTCCGACAATGGCGTCCGCAGCTCGTGGTCGTGCGGTAGCGTTCTCGCTTCCCACGCCCGGGTTCCCGGGTTCGATTCCCGGCGGGGTCTGATTTTCTCTACCTTGTGATGACTGGGTGTTGTGTGATGACCTTAGGTTAGTTAGGTTTAAGTAGTTCTAAGTTCTCGGGGACTGATGACCACAGCTGTTAAGTCCCATAGTGCTCAGAGCCATTTGAATCACTTGAACCAACAATGGCCCACAATTCATGTCCGCAGAATTTCAGTCATTCTGCAATGCCAATGGTATTCAACATCTGACGTCCGCGCCGTTTTCGCCACAGTCAAACCGTGCCGCTGAACGATTGGTCAGGACTTTCAAGTCACAGATGTTGAAGTTGAAAGAGTCGCATTCCCGGGAGGACGCGTTATTGCTCTTTTTGTCCTGGTATCGCTCTCAGCACCGAGATGGTCGCTCGCCGGCTGAGTTGCTCCACGGTCGCTATCATCGACCCTTGATGTCTTTGCTACAGCCGCCGCATCGGGTTCCTGTGCAGCGGCAGACACCTGCTTTTGCCCCAGGCGACGTTGTCTGCTACCGCCACTATCGAGGTTCACGGCGTTGGCTCGAAGGCCGCATTCTTCGCTGCCTCGGACGCGCTGGTTTTGGGGGCCTCTGGTGAGGTGCGCTGGCATCTCAATCAGCTGCGCCTCTGTCGTCGCACGGGATCTGCCGCTCCCCGCCTGATTTCAGCGACGGTGCCGTCCGGTCAGAGCCCCAGGGACCCATCTACTGGCTCGCCTCAGCCCCAGGTGTTACCGACGCTGCCTTCCATTTTGCCCAATGGCGACGCATCGCCGCCGCCGCTGCCTGTTCTCCCGCCGGCGACGCCCGCATTGGACGCGTCGCTGCAGCCGCCGGGCGCCCCCCTGGGTCACGCGCCGCCGATCACTCCCCGAGAGTTCTAATCCGACATGGAACTCTTGCCCGCTCCGGACCGTATGTCGTCTTCACTCGTCGGGTGCCCCGGCCCGATGGAGGTCGACCCTTCGGCAACTCCTGTCTCTCTAAGGGCGCATACACCGCATGTTGGCGTGCACCCTGGAGTAGGTCTTGAGGCGTTCCCTAGCTCCCCGCTGTCCGCCTCGCCTGTTAGGCTCCCCACCTCGTCGCATACGTCAAAATGGGGTCCTCCCCACGGCGGGCGGTGGCCTTATACCACAACCGTCCGCCGATTTGCGGGGGAGGAATGTGGTGTCACCGCCAGACACCACACTTGCTGGGTGGTAGCCTTTAAATCGGCCGCGGTTCTTTAGTATACGTCGGACCCGCGTGTCGCCACTATCAGTGATTGCAGACCAAGCACCGGGCTAATTCCTTGTCATGTTCCAGACCTCATGTCAGTATAGTTCTTCCCTCATCACATCAGCCTGCATGAGCTAAAACGCGTGCATTTCGGCCTCCAGTAGTAACACGGTGTTGGCTCTTCTGCCAACACAACAAATTATCTGTTGCAATTTAAAAAGGTTCTTACAACGAAATCTCTCGCCTTTACATTTACTGTTAAAACTTTGAAAAATAAATTAATACTTAGGCGCGTAACGGCCGAACAAAGGCTGCATCGGAAGATGAGCTTCTCACAGCTCAAATTACTGTGAAAATGCTTATTAAAAATAATTAGCCACTGCGAGCATTTGAGGTAACAACTATTACAAAGAAATTCATTTTGTGATAATAATAACAAATTTATTTTAGCATATTACAGAATAACTTAGATAAAATATGTGTAGCCGCTCAATGGCTGCCTTACGTATCGCGAAACAAATCAGTGTGTGTACCATAAAATACGTCCTTCCTCCTCGGCCGTAGAATCGCGCCTCTTTCCGATCCTTTCTTATTTTCATATACATTAAATAAAGATGCTACTCTTAAATTATCGTTGCATATCAGTTGTTTCAAGAACATTAACTGTATCTTTTATGGTAATTATATTCATAAAATATGTAAACTACGGTTTACAACCGATACAAATGTCAATATTTATGTGACGTACCGTTACAACTCCTTTACTACTTTGAGTGTCTAATTTCCTAATCTAATTCCCTCAGCATCACCTGACTTAATTCGACTACATTCCATTATCCTCGTTTTGCTTTTGTTGATGTTCATCTTACATCCTCCTTTCAAGACACTGTCAATTCCGTTCAGCTGCTCTTCCAGGTCCTTTGCTGTCTCTGACAGAATTACAATGTCATCGGCGAACCTCAAAGTTTTAATTTCTTCTCCATTGATTTTAATACCTACTCCAAATTTTTCTTTTGTTTCCTTTACTGCTTGCTCAATATACAGATTGAATAACATCGGGGATAGGCTACAACCTGTCTCACTCCATTCCCAACCACTGCTTCCCTTTCATGCCCCTCGACTCTTATAGCTGCCATCAGGTTTCTGCACAAATTGTAAATAGCCTTTCGCTCCCTGTAATTTACCCCTGCCATCATCCGAATTTGAAACAGAGTATTATAGTCAACATTGTCAAAAGCTTTCTCTAAGTCTGCAAATGCTAGAAACGTAGGTTTGTCTTTCCCTAATCTACACTCCTGGAAATTGAAATAAGAACACCGTGAATTCATTGTCCCAGGAAGGGGAAACTTTATTGACACATTCCTGGGGTCAGATACATCACATGATCACACTGACAGAACCACAGGCACATAGACACAGGCAACAGACCATGCACAATGTCGGCACTAGTACAGTGTATATCCACCTTTCGCAGCAATGCAGGCTGCTATTCTCCCATGGAGACGATCGTAGAGATGCTGGATGTAGTCCTGTGGAACGGCTTGCCATGCCATTTCCACCTGGCGCCTCAGATGGACCAGCGTTCGTGCTGGACGTGCAGACCGCGTGAGACGACGCTTCATCCAGTCCCAAACATGCTCAATGGGGGACAGATCCGGAGATCTTGCTGGCCAGGGTAGTTGACTTACACCTTCTACAGCACGTTGGGTGGCACGGGATACATGCGGACGTGCATTGTCCTGTTGGAACAGCAAGTTCCCTTGCCGGTCTAGGAATGGTAGAACGATGGGTTCGATGACGGTTTGGATGTACCGTGCACTATTCAGTGACCCCTCGACGATCACCAGTGGTGTACGGCCAGTGTAGGAGATCGCTCCCCACACCATGATGCCGGGTGTTGGCCCTGTGTGCCTCGGTCGTATGCAGTCCTGATTGTGGCGCTCACCTGCACGGCGCCAAACACGCATACGACCATCATTGGCACCAAGGCAGAAGCGACTCTCATCGCTGAAGACGACACGTCTCCATTCGTCCCTCCATTCACGCCTGTCGCGACACCACTGGAGGCGGGCTGCACGATGTTGGGGCGTGAGCGGAAGACGGCCTAACGGTGTGCGGGACCGTAGCCCAGCTTCATGGAGACGGTTGCGAATGGTCCTCGCCGATACCCCAGGAGCAACAGTGTCCCTAATTTGCTGGGAAGTGGCGGTGCGGTCCCCTACGGCACTGCGTAGGATCCTACGGTCTTGGCGTGCATCCGTGCGTCGCTGCGGTCCGGTCCCAGGTCGACGGGCACGTGCACCTTCCGCCGACCACTGGCGACAACATCGATGTACTGTGGAGACCTCACGCCCCACGTGTTGAGCAATTCAGCGGTACGTCCACCCGGCCTCCCGCATGCCCACTATACGCCCTCGCTCAAAGTCCGTCAACTGCACATACGGTTCACGTCCACGCTGTCGCGGCATGCTGCCAGTGTTAAAGACTGCGATGGAGCTCCGTATGCCACGGCAAACTTTCTGACACTGACGGCGGCGGTGCACAAATGCTGCGCGGCTAGCGCCATTCGACGGCCAACACCGCGGTCCCCGGTGTGTCCGCTGTGCCGTGCGTGTGATCATTGCTTGTACAGCCCTCTCGCAGTGTCCGGAGCATGTATGGTGGGTCTGACACACCGGTGTCAATGTGTTCTTTTTTCCATTTCCAGGAGTGTATTTTCTAAGATAAGTCGTAGGGTCAGTATTGCCTCACGTGTTCCAAACATTTCTACCGAATCCAAACTGATCTTCCTCGAGGTCGGCTTCTACCAGTTTTTCCATTCGTCTGTAAAGAATTCGTGTTAGTATTTTGCAGCCGTGGCTTACTAAACTGATAGTTCGGTAATTTTCACATCTATCAACCCCTGCTTTCTTCGGGATTGGAATTATTATATTCTTTTTGCAGTCTGAGGGCATTTCGCCTGTCTCATACATCTTGCTCACCAGATGGTAGAGTTTTGTCAGGGCTGGCTCTCCCAAGGCTATTAGTAGTTCTAATGGAATGCTGTCTACTCCCGGGGCCTTGTCTCGACTTAGGTCTTTCAGTCCTCTGTCAAACTCTTCGCGCAATATCAAATCTCCCATTTCATCTTCATCTACATCGTCCTCCATTTCCATAATATTGTTCTCAAGAACATCGCCCTTGTATAGGCCCTCTATATACTCCTTACACCTTTCTGCTTTCGTTTCTTTGCTTAGAACTGAGTTTCCATCTGAGCTCTTTATATTCATGCAAGTGTTTTCTCCAAAGGTCTCTTGAATTTTCCAGTAGGCAGTATCTATCTTACCCAAGTGATATACGCCTCTACATCCTTACGTTTGTCGTCTAGCCATGCCTGCTTAGCTATTTTGCACTTCCTGTAGATCTCATTTTTGAGACTTTTGGATTCCTTTTTGCCTGCTTCATTTACTGCGTTTTTATGTTTCCTCCTTTCACCAATTAAATTCAGTATCCCTTCTGTTAACCAAGGATTTCTATTACCCGTCGTCTTTTTACCTACTTGATCCTCTGCTGCCTTCACTATTTCATCTCTCAAAGCTACCCATTCTTCTTCTTCTACTGTATTTCTTTCCCCCATTCTTGTCAATCGTTCTCTAACGCTCTCCCTGAAGCTCTCTACAACCTCTGGTTCTTTCAGTTTATCCAGGTCCCATCTTCTCAAATTCCAACCTTTTTGCAATTTCTTTAGTTTTAATCTGCAGTTAATAACCAATAGATAGTGGTCAGTCCACATCTGCCCCTGAAAATGTCTTAAAATTTAAAACCTGGTTCCTTAATCTCTGTCTGACCATAATATAATCTATTTGAAACCTGTCAGTATCTCCAGGCTTCTTCCATGTATACAACCTTCTTTTATGATTTTTGAACCAAGTGTTAGCTACGATTAAGTTACGCTCTGTGCAAAATTGACCAGGCGGCTTCCTCTTTCATTCCTCACCCCCATTCCATATTCACCTACTACGTTTCCTTCTCATCCTTTTCCTACTATCAAATTCCAGTCACTCATTACTATTAAATTTTCGTCTCCCTTCACTATCTGAATAATTTCTTTGATCTCATGATACATTTCATCAATCTCTTCATCATCTGCAGAGCTAGTCGGCATATAAACTTGTACTACTGTGGTAGGCGTGGGTATCTTATCTTTCTTGGCCACAATAATGCGTTCACTATGCTGTTTATAGTAGCTTACCCGCATTCCTACTTTTTTTATTCATTATTAAACCTACTCCTGCATTATCCCTATTTGATTTTGTATTCACCTGACCAGAAGGCTTGTTCCTCCTGCCACCGAACTTCACTAATTCCCACTATATCTAAGTTTAACCTATCCATTTCCCTTTTTGAATTTTCTAACCTACCTGCCCGATTAAGGGATCTGACATTCCACGCTCCGACCCGTAGAACGCCAGTTGTCTTTCTACTGACAACGTCCACCGGAGTAGTCACCGCTCGGAGATCCGCATGGGGGACTATTCATTATACACATATAATTTACAGGAGTTGTGTGGAAAACTTGCAGCACCAAATGCTTCAGGAGGAAACCGCTACATGCTCGATCTGTCAGCTGTTGAATCTCTCATTTCAGATGCACTATAAATCATAGGAGAAATTTCATTACGATGGTCATGTACAACCTCGGCCAGCAAAAGACTTCTAATACCAACATGCTGTGAAATGAACCACACCTTCCAAACCGCTGGATAACCTATACCAAAGAAAAATATGTTGTTCCAACGCAAAACTAAAAAATCATGTTGCGCCCTTCTTAGACGTTAGTCACCACCAAAGGAAGGTGCATGTGGGATGATGCGAAGTATGCCATTTCCTTGCTACATTCTGGATGTTAGTTGAGTCATTTAGATTCTTAGCTGTACAGATTCTAAGCCAGAAAGTGGTCAAATACTGGCATTGCATATACTTCTCTAGCCATTTGCTTGACAGTTTTTATGTGTTCGAGAGAGAGAGAGAGAGAGAGAGAGAGAGAGAGAGAGAGAGAGATTGTGGTGATTTGATGTTTTTTTCTGTTCTTCTTCACAACATTAGTGCAGTGTATGGTTTATATTTGGACGTTGATGACATACATTTATTTGTTTCCTCCAAGGAACTTTCTGTCATCACAATGGCTAGTGAAGACGTGTATTGATGACAGTCTGTATTTTGTAAATATAACTGGTAGCTAACAATGAAATACCGGTAGTTTTCAGTGGGCAATGGTTAAAACTAAAAGCATGTTTGAAAAACCTATGTAGTAGTTGAGATGAAGTACACCCTCAAGACGTGCAGAGATTTCAAACACACATCATCAACGAATATAGGGCTATTTGCAGCGTTTGTCCATGTCCAATACTTTCACATTTCTTCTCTCAAGGTCGAAAACTGTGATCTTATAAGGAGTTCGTGAGAAGCGGTTTAGAAAGCCCTCTAAAACATTTGATGTATATCTCGTTTATGAATATCGTTTATGAGTACAGAGACGTGGACTATTCTCAGTCCTGTACAGCGAACTGTGTTCTGTAAATCCCAGGGAATGTTCTGCTGTAAAAATATGTCTCAGATTCCTAACATAATCTTCTCCGTCTCAATTTTACTTCTAAGGATTTTCAAATAAAATGAACTGTTCGATTTCATAGCTGTAGCGATTCCGAGTCAGTGGCTGGAAATGGTGAGTTGCTGTCAGCACTATTCATGCGTTCATCCAGCCTTCATCAGCTTAATAGGAGTGCTACACACTCACATAATCATGACTGAATCCAGATATGCAGTTCAGAACATAACTGGTTGCCAAACAGTAGTAACAAGTTTATGTACGTGTCTGCTATGCAAATTCGTCAGTGGCAGACTGGAATGAAGTAGGAGTCCCACATCCCATGAAAAGATTGTAGTTAAGGAAGCCTTTGGCAGTTACAAAGGCATAGTTCATTGCATTCGCAAGGTAAAAGTCTCAATTGGAAAATAATAAACCATACGCATCGAAGGATAGATTGTACGTTTTGTGTGACTAATTCGGTGATATCAATGCCATCATCAACATTCTCGTAACACGGATTTCATGCTATAGTGTATACTGATCGCTCTTCAACAGCCATTCCTACTTCTCAAGAACTGGCCATAAATATCGGATTTTTTGCAGAAATAATACTACCTTTCTCGTGATATCTCGACATCCTACTTGTAAATCCAGGGCAAACGTTAGATGTCTTTGTAGTTTGTATAGAACATATATCGCCGATTAACTATACTTTAGCGAGGTCCTTACATGACATGTTAATCGACCTGTTACTTGTCGTAACTATAGGCTTTTTACAGTTTAGCGTCAACGTTTCGCAAAATAAATGTCCACACACTCTGAATTGCTTTGATACCTTCTGTTTGTCTGTTTGTCTAGTTAGACAGTATTACATTGTAGTAGATGACGAAACAATTGTCTGGATCACGTGAGTTAACGAGAATTTCGCTCCCATTTAAGGATATGCCCGAATGAGTCAGCCTTCAGGAATTGTGAAACGAACCCCGTCGTCGAGGACCGGAAGACACAAAGGGCACAGATTCACCACAAGATGGGGAAACTCACAGGCGTCTATTGTCTATTGAGGCCTAAGCGCTGTAGTATGCGAGTGAGACAGACGAGAAGCTACGTCATAGGGAAACGCAGTAGAAGCCTTTGTGCCAAGGAGACGTAGCGGTGTTAAATATGGCGGACCTAAGATCGGCCATATAGGGAAACATTTATGAAGACTATTTAACTCTGTAGTAATGCAGGAATGAAGCCGCAGTAATTTTAATCTGCCATCCTCCATAAATTTTTATGGTGATACCAATAAAACTTGAATATTGATCATATGTATAAAAGTTTAGTATTTACTGTTAAAGTGAAATTAACAAATTTTGTAACAAAGACCTGAAGGCTAAAATCTGAACGCTTTGGTCGATCTTAACGATCGACATTTCATATAATAGCTCATCATTAAAATGACAAACTTTGTAAATATCAACTCTGTAAGAAACTTCCTGGCAGATTAAAACTGTATACCCGACCGAGACTCGAACTCGAGACCTTTGCCTTTCGCGGGCAAGTGCTCTACCAACTGAGCTACCCAAGCACGACTCACGCCCCGCCCTCACAGCTTTACTTCCGCCAGTACCTCGCCTCGTGAGTCGTGCTTGGGTAGCTCAGTTGGTAGAGCACTTGCCCACGAAAGGCAAAGGTCCCGAGTTCGAGTCTTGGTCCGGTACACAGTTTTAATCTGCCAGGGACTTTCATATCAGCGCACACTCCGCTGCAGAGTGAAAATCTCATTCTATCAACTCTGTAACTTTATCAGATCTTTATTTCCTCCACGCAAAACACATTGAACGATGACAGCATGAGACTTTATTGAATCATTAGGTATTAGAGTATTTGTTGTAACGTTTTGTGCATAATACTTACTTTTGTTCTTTATTTATTTATCAGAAAGCACATTGGTGCAAGGGTTCTGGCTGTGACATTCAAAGTATCTGTTTCATGTAAAAGAATTTAACGTTTATTATGTGATGGATGTCATTGTTACTTTATTTAGAACGTGGAAATGGTCAAGTTTTGATTATTTAAATATGTTAAAATGTAAAATAATGTAGAATAATCTGTAGCCAATCATGTGGGCGGCTTCAGGAAAGCGAAATGCCATAGTCAGTCGAGCGAGCATATTCGGCGCGAGAAACGCCGCCGGGTACGGACAGAGGGACTGCTGCTGCAGAGGCGAAAGTGGACAGTTCGGTTCGGGACACCAAAGGGGATAGTTCGGATGCAGGCGCCAAAGCGGACGGTCGGTCTTTAGGCAGCTAGGAAGTGAAACGACTTTGAAAATTTCGCGTTGTGTGGCATCGCGGGACTTAGTCTCTGAGCGGTGAGTAGCCACGGGCCTGGTGTGAAATCTTTGTATATCGCGATGAGATTGTGGATGAGCGAACTGTGTCAAATGGATATGCGCTGGAGTGTAACCTTTAAATACGACCATTTTCACAATTAGTTTGCTTTCTGAATAAACATTATTCTAACCAAATCGCAACTGTGTGGCCCACATCATTTACGGGTCGTTAATTTAGTTCCCGATATTACTATTAATACTGTTATTATATGTTATATTAACTTTACATTTTGCAAACTTGCCATCAGCCAGACAATTTAACCAAAGGGTGACAAGTGTCTAATTTAGGGCGTGTAATGCGACACGTGCGGTTCAACCCCTAGATGAGTTTGAGCCAAGACATGTCGACGAAGAGGAACCGCATGTGATCCTGAACATCTTTGAAATGTTAGCTCGCAATGATCACATTTTTTGTCATTTTTTCGATAAATTTCGTAGCAGTAAACATTAACGAGTTGTCAATCACTGCACTAATTTCCAATTTTGACAACTTATTAGGTAGTGTACCCTCCCAGGTAACGATTAAGAGTAGTAGCACATTTAGATGTCTTAGAGGTGGACGCAGATGATCACGCATACAACCGAACACTCACACCGTTCAGTCGCAGGCACCTTGAGTTCTCACATCCGCGTCGAGAGAGTCTCTCCAACAATAGTGATAAATAATATAGGCACGTGAATTCGGTATAGTTCCCTGGCTGCACTCTTGAGGTACAGTATTTTTTTCTCCTTGCACCTGATGGAGCCAGCCACTGGCGGTGTTGGGTGGCACAGCGGAAGAACTCTTCCGAACGCCTGGCATGTGTAAGATGTTTACCAGACAACCACCGCTCTTATGCATTTGTTCCCACAGGAGGGATCTGGGTCCGACACGTACAACTGCAGAACGTTCTTCGTGTTGAAATGCTGCATACTGCTATATTACAAACCTTTACTCTCATAAAAATAACGTTCTTTTAGATATATCCCGTATTTTGGTGGTTGCAATTCCAGTTGTTAAGGTGCACTACCGTTTGTGGAAATTGCAACACCAAGAAGGATGCCGGCCGGAGTGGCCGCACGGTTCTAGGCGCTACAGTCTGGAAATGCGCGACCGCTACGGTCGCAGGTTCGAATCCTGCCTCGGGCATGGATGTGTGTGATGTTCTTAGGTTATTTAAGTTTAAGTAGTTTTAAGTTCTAGGGGACTGACGACCTCAGAAATTAAGCCCCATAGTGCTCAGAGCCATTTCAACCATTTGACCCAAGAAGGAAACGCATGAATTCATTAATTTAATACCACAGGTTAGGTACATGACAAGTAACAAATGATTACCTTTTCAAATCGGTACATGTCCTTTGAGCCCTACTATTCAGTACGTCGTGTGGCCACCATGCGCTGCAATTAGAGCCGCTATACGCCGTGGCATTGAATCAATAAGGTAATGAATACGTTCTTAAGGGATTTCCCTCCACGCAGTTTGTATCCCAGCCCACAAATCCGTGACACCATTTACTGAAGTACCGTGACGCACCTTGATCCGACCAACCATATCCCAGACATGTTCGATGGGCGACATGTCTGGCGAACGTGTAGGCCAGGGAAGCACTGGTACCCGTCAATCTTCGAAGAATGCCTGTACAGTCCTCGCAATATGTGGTCGGGCATTGTCCTGTTGAAATGTGGCCTGTGGAGATGTCCGAAACAAGGGGAGTACTTTAGGCTCCACAACCTCCGCTAGGAACCGGTTGCTGTGCAAAGTGCCCGCAATAGTACGAGGCGACATCGGTTGTTGTAGCCAGTGGCGCCTCAAACCATCACACCTATCCGAAAAGATTACATGCTGCCACTCAACACCCCCAGCAGTGGTGTTCATGTGCCCATTGTAGTCGGAAGAGCTTGTGGTTTCGGGACCATGGAAGCCGACGTAATGGCATGCGTGCAGCCTGTCCAACCTGCAGCAAACGGCGACGAAACGTCGATGTACACAAGTTCACACTTGATGCAGTGCTCCAATGACAAGCCAACACTGTGGATGACGCTGTACAGTCCACAGTGGCCATGCATACAAAATGACGGTTATCCTGTGCTGTGGTCATGTTCCATGGTCCAGTTCCCGCTCATCGCTGCGTACGACCTTCCTCTATCCACTGCTTCCACATACGCATCACTGTCGTAGCAGCATGCCCTGTGCGAGCCGAAATGTCACGGTATGGCAACCCCGTTTCCCGGGACCGATCTTTCTGCCCCGTTCGAACTCGCTCATATGTCCCTTTGACGTCGACGAGGCATACTGGCACTCAATGTATTGTTTCCATCTTGTGTGACAGCTCTGCACCGACTACACTAGGCGCAACACTGACCCTGTCGGCCCGACACGAGAGGGCTCTGGTCGGCCCACGTCTACACCATCTTGCTGCAAAACGTATCAGGTGTTGCTTGCACACCCGTCGCACTTCCACCACAAGTGGCGCTATTGGGCAATTCTTTCTCGGTGTTGCACTTTTCACAAACGACAGTGTATTTTGGTCTCATTGTGCTTGATACACGTCTGATGTGTAGAATCTTCACATGTTTGGATTTATCTTTGGGCCTGGTTATTGACATACCTGCCATCTATACCTGCCTGTACCAAATTCCTTGTGTCGACTTTTACGGGAATAGTACCTCAACAAATTATTTAAATCTGATTTCTAGAATTTCCTTCCAGAGAGAACACTGATCAGCCAGAACATTATGGCCACCTACCTAATAGCCAGTATGACCATTTTCGGCACGGATAACGGCAGCAACGAGTCGTGGTGTGGAAGCAATGAAGCCTTGTTAGATTGCTGGAGGGAGCTGCACCACATCTGCACATAAAAATCACCTAACTCCCGCAAATACCAGGGAAGGGAAGTCCATGAGCTCTAACACCACTTCAGTCTCATCCCAGACGTGTTCTATCAGGTTCAGCACATCAACAGGAACTCGATGCTGTGTTCCTCGAACAGAATAATGCCGCTACCGTTAGGGAACACGATCGTCATTAAGGGACGTACGTGGTCTGAAACCAGTGTATGATACTCCTTGGCGGTCATGATGTGTTGCACGAGCTCCACCGGATCCATGGATCCCACATGAATGTCCCTCGAGAGCACATTGCAGCCGTCGCCACCTATCCGTGCTGTTCCCTGGAAGATGACGGACTGGTGCCTTCCCATCGGCATGATGAAGAAGGTATCAGGATTCATCTGTCTATACAGCAGGTAATTGTATTACGTTGGCCCATGCACAGATCGTCGGCTGTGGAAGCCCTTCGTTAGGAGTTTTCGGTGCTCTGTGTGTTCTGACACACTTGTACTCCGCCCACCAATAAAGTCTGTTCTGCAACAGTTCGCCGCATGTGAGTAGTGGGACAAGGGGGTGTCGCCCCTCTCTCCATTGTTGCCAAATTTATTCAAGATGGCGGCGATGCGTCATCCAAGATGTTGACATGTAAACTTGGCAACAATGCATGATGTCATCCAAGATGGCGAATTTTGGCGGGAAAGTAGGCCAATTCAGCTATGTCCACTAACTTAACCTAACCCCAGACATCCATAAATTGGCGCCAAATTCAAATTCCAACAGGGTAATGCATGCAAAACCATAGTTGTATTTATTATCATTTATTATAAGTTATTATAATTTATTATAATTTATTATCATTTATTATAATTTATTATTATTTATTATTATTTATTATCATTTATTATTATTATTATTATTTATTACTATTGCCCTACCTCCACTAGAAAATTCGCTCCAAATTCAAATTCCAGCACAATAATGGCTGCAAAACCGTACTTGTCTTTATTATTATTGATTATTATTCATTATCATTCATCATTTATTATTATTGGCCTAACTCCACTATAAAATTGCGCCAAATTCAAATTCCAACACGATAATGTCTCGAAAACTGTACTTCTGTTTATTATTATCGTTTATTATTTATTCAAGATGTCTGATTGCGGTGGGAAGAAAGCCATTTGCGTTACATTCATATCAAAAAATTTGTCACAAGTTCAAATTCCTGCACCATAATCTATCACATGTACGAACTTTTGCTGTCACTTATCTTTTTTCGCTAGTAACCTATCAAAATCGCATCAAATAATAAAGTGCACTTATAGTAATCTAATTCACATCCTTTGATGTTGTGGGAAAAAAGGGCTTATGTCTTTATTTCAAGCAGTACAGTCACCACTAGTTCTCCAACACAATCAGTACACATCTTCGAGATCCCAGTGCAGACGCCACGACGTCCATGCAACAACTGAATCAGTTGAAATCGTTGCCACACCTGGCCCCGTCTCCCCGGCACCATGGTCGCCGAGCAAGCGGCCGCATAGCCCCGTGTGCCGCAGGCAAGGGAATGGCCGCATCGGCCTATGTCACGCTGGTCCTGCGCTCTCGTCAACACGTTTTTGTGTACAGGGGCGTCAGACCCCACCGACCAGTTGGCGCCAAAGCTGTTCACTGGACACATTCAAACCTGTCGATGCCGACCATTCACCATCCACCACTTGGCTCTGTGCAACCAAGAACCCCGTGCTACACTTTTGGCGCCAAAGTTTTCTCAACAGTGGAATATGTCATGATTGTAAACAGCATGTTTGGTCGCCATGAGAATGCTCGCTAATTAACTCTCTATCACGCATTATAACTATACACTCTGCGTGCCGCCATCCTGCTGATGTCCGACCGCTTACGTCACACACCCTCCATACACGCAATGGTCATAGTCTTCTGTAAATATGCTGACTCCCACATCGTACATCTAACCTATTAATTACCTAGGTACTTAATTCCATTTTAATTTTAATCATATTAAATAATTCATTTTACAATTTCAAACATGTATGCAAATGTGTTCAACTACCTAATTTCAACTACTTTTTGAGGACCAGACCGCCACCTCTTCCTAGGAACCAGCGCCGAGTTTGAATTCTGGCAGTAAAGAAAGGTCACATCCGCTTTCTCTACCAACCTAAGAAAATTGTGGGAAAGAAAGGGCACTTGCACTAACATCAGCCACCCGACCGCCAATTCCTCCTAGGAACCAGGACCAAGTTTGAATTCTGCCAGTAAACAAATCTCACTTGCACTTCCGCCACCAACCTAAGAAAATTGTTGCAAACGAAGCTCATCACCACTAAACTAAGCCACCAGGTCTCAACCTCTTCCTACATATTTCGGGTAAAAGGACTCACCCTGCACTAGGCCCATGGACGGAGGAACGAATTTACTTTATTTAGGGATGGAGTATATGTATCACAGAGCACACGCACTGACATGTCCCACACCATACAGACCTGCAAACCACTCATACATAAGTCATTTATAATGCTCTAGACACACGCTTGCTAATTGTAAGCAGTTAAAAATAATGCATAACACAGCCTACAGACATGCAAACCGCTCGTAAATAATGTAAAACATTAACCTCCAAATAGCCAAACTGCTCCTAATTTTCGGAAATAATTTCATTACATAGGGTGATAGAAGGAGGAAGGAGTGTAGTACTTTTTTTATTTGGGACATATCTTTTTGAAACTTTTGCATCTCATAGGTTTCGATATGTAAGGCTTACCTAAGGGAGGTTATGAACTCCAGTAGTGCACTACACTTGGCAACACAACCACACCCATCAAGATATTCATTCCAATCCAGACCTCTAACTCCTCTACAGATAAATTTGTCCAGTTATTTGTTGACCTACTCACAGTCTGACCAGATTGCCGTTTTTGCGCAAAAACTGCTCAGACTGCGCTGTGCTGCTCGGGGAAGTAAGGAAAAACTCTTTTAATTTCGAGCCCTTTTATTTAGTTGTGGAGTATATTTGTCACAAAACACCCGTGCTGATCCGACTGTGGTCATCTGAGACAGGCCACAAACACGTAAACAACTCCTAATTTCACCCCACAATAGCAAACTGCTCTTAAATAATGCAGTACACAATATCCACAGACGAGCTCTGTACGCTTAAACTCTCCAAATAAAGCACCGCACAGTGCACAGACATGCTCGCAAAATAGTGCAACAGACACGCCCAAACACCTCCAGCTACCAAACCGACCAAAAGTCTCTGCTCAGCCTTCCCCAAACATGACCTCAACACAATCGCATTCACGCGTAACACCGGAGAAGTTGAAGTCACATTTGCACCTTACATCACGCTCCAAGGCAGGCCGCGCACGCGTGGGGTTGGCGGGAGGGGGTGCTCCAGAGCCTCCATTCTAGTTCAGGTTCCCCGCCCTCGTGACAGCCGACCAGATGGGGTACTCTCCTCTGACACATGTGAAAGCTGCATTGTTCTTGTCATGTATACCGCCAGCGTCTCAGAGCTGGACCTGCCTTCACGTCTACTGACAGAATAGCCCATAGCTCGTTTACACACACGATTAACGCCGCCGCGAAAACACTCAATACTCGCCTGCAACCGAGATGGTGACGGAAAACCAATCACTCTGATCTGCGCTGCAGGGGCGTGTAATGATTGACAGCGCTCTATTTATTATTTCAAAAAATTTATGTAACCATACGGTATATCTGTCACAGTATCACAAAACACCAATCCAGATATGCCCTGGGTCATGTTGCAAAGCCTACAGACACGCACCCAACTCATAATTGCAGTACACACAATAACAAACTGCTACTAAATAATACTTCACACTGATGTGTAGGTACGATCAGTACTCGCAAACTTTCCAAATAACGCATAGCAGAGCCTGCTGATCCGCTTGCAAAATAACTCAGAAGACGTGCACAGGTACCCCCCAACACATCCTGTTCACAGGATCGTGAAGTCACGCATCCGTCTGATTACAGACCGCCCACAGCCCCTGCTCGGCTTCTGCAGACGTGAGTTGGCGCGGTCGACGCGCTCTTCAGCTGTCAAAGCACACACAGACGTCCGTCCAGGACCGTGATCCGTCACAACCGTGAGCCACGACCACCAAACGCGGGTGAAAGTCAACTTTGTATCAATGTAACACAATTCCAAAGCGCAGCCTCCATACGCCAGACACATCATAGCAGCTGCACATGTCTTTACCTCCTATGACACACTGCGCATTGCTCCTGACATGACATTGCACGGCCCTTTAACTAAACATAACTACACATCCCTGTTCCCGCCTTGTCGCGTGACCAGCCATCTAAAACTTTCTCAATATTGTTCTTACTTTACAAGACTTTTTTTTAAAAAAATAAGATCTAATTTAATCCCCCCACCACGCCTAACCTCACACTCGTCCCATCATCAACATACGCAAACGTCCTCAACCCTATCTTGACGCTCATATATCACCCCACAAACCATATCCATCAATAAATTTACCATTGTCATCCCCTCTTTTCGAATTACAAACGTAGCCTCTATCTAAACACCAATCAACTCATCTTTCTAACACTTTCAACAGAAAATTAATTTTACACACACCCCGAAATACCACACGCAATTAAAGAGTCAAACTTTTATACAGAGCATCAAGCACATACAACACTCCCACCAATATTCAAAGTCTGGTCCATATTATCCACCTCCGACTTGAATTAAATATTATTACCATTGCTGCAACATTATGCCAGGGCTCGATTTGGACCTATTTTTCCGTTCCTAACTATTGTCACTAGCAGTCGAATATCACTATCTATAGTTTGCATAAATTTCCACGCTATAAAAATCTCGCACCGCCGTTTAGAGACTCCTATATCCAAACACACAGCATCATTCAACAACTATCACTTGCTCTTATCTAATAACTCATCCATCAGGTCTGGGGGCAAGGTCACCCCTCTCTTCCTTCCTTTCTTTCTTTCTTTCAGCAGCAGACATCTACGGCTTACAGTGGTAGCTAAATTGCGCCATCAACTTAACATCACCAATCACGAAACGTATCTTCTAATACATAAACACTCTTACTCAATTACACAGCATTCTCGCTGAGTAGATGACCTTCAGTATTACAGTTCTTAATCCAATAACCACCAAAACAAGTACTAAATGCTCAAACTAATCCCATAGCACCTTACAAAGCTAGCATCCGAGCGCCGCCAGCGGCATCTCAAAGCCACATATCTGTCCATCTAAACAGCCATCCAGTCAGCCCCAGGACCAGCATGCTGAAGTGGGCTCTCTCTATAACTGCTCTCCAGCTATTGTCTAACGACATACAGTGCACAAATGGATTCCTGAATAGCGCAGATCTCTATCCCCCTACCCCCCCTGCATCTCCAACTCGACATGTAAACAGTGTCTCCCCCAGGCAGCGAACATGACGTCATTCAACCTTTGCTGACAGTTTCCACTCAAAAATCTTAAACACTCACATATATAAAACCATATTCACTCCTGCTAAAACTCACTTAATAATAAAAAAGCATTCTTCCTTTCGAAACATAGATGAGTTTGAATTTATCTTCACTCATCTGATCTCTGCAATTTAAGGCAGAGAAAGAGATATCCATTACCTTCTGCAGCCTGTCTAGAAACATAACGACCTCAGTTACTGCAACAGGACCTTGTTTTGTCCATTCGCCGGAAATGTCCCAAACTAGATACAAGTACAACAGGTCCTCAACACCCTATCATCTTTATTCCCTACCATCAAACAGTGAAATAAAAATTACCAGCTATAAAAGCTCATCATATTTACAAGTCACGTAGGCACCAATGCAATCCACCTCCAGTGTGGAGAAACAGAATTCACAATACTCCCCCTGAATAACTCAGAGTGCTACCATTCAAGAATTCCTAAGAGCTCACCAAGTCCGACACCTCAAACTGCACCTGCCTATATGAACAAGATCATATTAAATATACAGACGCTGCAGAGACCAGTTTAAAGTTTGATCACCGATACTCAAAGCGAATGAGAAGCTACCTCTGACCCTTGTTCAAATAGTGTTTTCTAACACGCTTTTGCACACATCTGGACATCTCGTCTTTCTGCCGCGACTTCGAAGTCCATGTCTGATTCTAAACAGACATTAACACGGACTGATGTATGGCCTCCCACAGGAAACTATACCTTGCACCTTGTAAATCATATTCTTACAGTCGATAGCATAACACTGAATGATTTTAAATAAAGGACAGCCACAACACAAGGAAACTAGAAGAGCCTGGTGGCGTTGTGGCGACTTTCCAAACTACCCCCCCCCCCCAAAAGCGATTGACCACCTCTACATTTAAACTCGTATGTCGCACTGACCGAATAGTCAATTACTCTGCGTTCCATTTCTAGTGATTGTTCATTCTGCACACAAGTACGGGTTCACCGTTTTCGGTGCTAGCAACCCTGGAAGTTGCGACCCATCAACCAAAATTTGTTCCCCAACTCAAACAAGCATTGTCAATCAATAATTATGTCATACCCAATGCACGATGGGATGGATAAGACGCCACCGATCTACTGTAATATTATCCATCACAGCTGATATCGAGAAAAATTTGGCAGTAAGTCCAACACCAGCCAATCATGTGACAGCATGTTTTCCTAATTTCAGTATCATAGCAAAACCATACCTCCTCTACTTTGCAGGTATTATTGCCAACATGCGTAGATGACTGCTCAGTATGTCCATTCATTCTTAATTCTCAAACACATAAAAATAATCAAAGTATACCAGACAACGCTATAGATATTTCTAAGACCTTGCACATAGTACTCGATCAATCTCTCTGCATATGGCGGTCACAGAGCAATCTCGCCCTCTTACGTTAAAAGACTATCCTCACCTACCCCACAACATCGCTACCCAATTATTCCTCAACCGAGCAGATGAATACAGCTACACTCCACCTCTCTTGACTAAATAAAAGCCGGCCGCGGTGGTCTAGCGGTTCTAGGTGCGCAGTCCGGAGCCGCGCGACTGCTACGGTCGCAGGTTCGAATCCTGCCTCGGACGTGGATGTGTGTGATGTCCTTAGGTTAGTTAGGTTTAGGTAGTTCTAAGTTCTAGGGGACTGATGACCATAGGTGTTAAGTCCCATAGTGCTCAGAACCATTTGAACCATTTTGACTGAATAGAGTTTTCGTTGTCCTAACCCCTCTAAGTGCACCACATTTCTCGAAATGTAACCAAGACTTGAAGCTTAGCACACCATGTCGATCTATAGTAACATATCTCAAAGTACCTTAATTTAATAGCATACAGTTAAGAAGAACAAGAACGGAGTGAAATTTATACCCAACGTAGTTCAACACATTTTTACGTAAATCATCCAATCTATCATGTGTAAAGTTTTGTTCTAGAGTCTAGAACCAGTGCATCGAAGGTTCTGGTAAGAGAAAGAGAAAGAGAACGTAAACACACTCACTCCTAAGACTAGAACGTTCAGCACTGAAAAACGGGCGATCATCTTAGACCGCCTACTTTTCTGTCCTGTCATACATACATCCTTCAACCCGGTTCCCCTACACTGAGCTATCTCTCCCCCCCCCCCCCCCCCAATCGTAAAACTTTTCCTTTGTATGATACGAGCGCAATATAGCCCTGCGGACTAGTGCCCACTTATCACATCCGATCACGAGTCGGAAATTATACTATTACTCCATCAGGTCTATATAAAAATGATAGTTCGTAGTAGGCGGTACATCCTACAAGCAAATAGATACGCGTAACAGCAGCGTCCAACATGTGAAAATTACAAATCATCCCATCATCAACTCTGTAGACAGCCCGTCTGTCGGGTAAGTGTGTACACAAGGATTACAGCCCCTCACAAATACCCACATCTAACTTAGTTATGACGCTGAAGTCCCTATTTTACTCCAAGCATGTGACAGGGTGGGGATCGCGTAAATCAAAGTGTATTTAGAGGAATGTCAACTTTCATCACACATCAGATGGAAGTCCTCTGATGACCGATGGGCTCACCATTAACGATCGCAAGTAGACAGTGCTTTAAACCACGTATGGAACACATAGCTGCCTACAACTAGAACGCAGGCTATATCACGTGGCTAAATCATCCAAATAGAACACTGGAAAAAAATTTGTCTTCAGCAACTTGTCCTTCTCTACAATAAATGAGTCAACGTTTAAATCGTACCTAGTTACAGCTCTAACTCAATCGATCATCCCGTACACTCTGTTATCCTTTAACACAGATGTGAGTAAGTTTGGAAGGGAACGATTCTCTGTCCTCCTGAAAAGCATCAAATACGGTATTCAACTCGCCTGTATCACTGCTACCTCAGTAGACATACACTATAATACGAACTCAACGAGAAAAAATTGACTGCCTTCCTGATTCCACTCGCTTCGATGTCATCGTTTTCCTACATTCCTCTTGTTGCCGCATACTTGACTCCATGTACAAATTGCTCCGTGCAAACAAGAAGATAAGGAAGTATGTCCTCATTTTCACCACATTTCGGTGTATATTAGGTTAGTTTATACATATACACTAATCAGTTTTCGCATTTCTTTCTAATTTATGTCAGATTCATTCATGCAACCGTGACATAACATATCGTTCTGTGTTCTAAAATTGCGTGTAAATGTACCTCAGGTGTATCCAGCCTCCTCCACATTCGGAGAGCGCTTGCTCTGTTTTCTGTATGTCTGTGTACATGCACACCTCGCAGACAGTGTATGTGCTTGATGCTCTGTATAAAAGTTTGACTCATTAATTGCGTTTGGTATTTCGGAGTGTGCGTAAAATTAATTTTCTGTTGAAAGTGTGAGAAAGATGATTTGATTGGTGTTTAGATAGAGGCTACGTTTGTAATTCGAAAAGGGGGGATGAGAATGGTAAATTGATTGATGGACATGGTTTGTGGGGTGATATATGAGCGTCAAGATAGGGTTGAGGACATTTGCGTATGTTGATGGTGGAGGGTTTCCTGCCAAAATCCACCATCTCGGATGATGTCATGCGCTGTTGCCAAGTCTACATGCCGCCATCTTGAATGACGTCATCGCTGCCATCTTGAATAAGTTTGCAAACAATGGAGAGTAGGGCGACACCACCCTTGCCCCACTACTCCTATGCTGTTTTATCACTCTGTCCAGCCTTCGATGTCAACATGGGGGTAGTAGTCCAAACCCACCACGTCTGGATGTGATTTCACCTTGGTTTCGCCAATTGTTCGAGACCCTCATCACAGTACACCTTGAACACTCCACACGTCGTGCAGTTTCCCAGATGCTCATGGCAGATCTCCAGGTCATCACAATTTGCCCTCAGTCAAAGTCAGACCAATCCCGCATCTTCCTCGTTCTTAACACGGAAAGTACGCTCACTCGTACTACGTGACCGCACTGGGTAGCTGCATGGTCTAGGGGTTATTGTCATGGTTCTCGCGGCCCCCCGTCAGTGGTTCGAGTCCGCCATCGGGCATCGGGCATGTGTGTGTGTGTGTGTGTGTGTGTGTGTGTGTGTGTGTGTTGTCCTTAATGTAAGTTAGGTGAAGTTAGAGTAATTAGTGTATAAGCCTAGGGACCGATGACCTCAGCAATTTGGTCCCATAGTCCTTACCACGCATTTCCATTTTTCCATGAACCGAGTGTCTATCTGAAGTCACTGCTCATCAGTTGACTTACTATTGTGTAGACGGGTTTATATTGATAGTAGGTCAGTGGTCATAATGTTCTGGCTGATCAGTGTATTTGTCATTTTAAATTAAGCTCAGTTCCGAATTTCGCCACCTGTTTACAATGTAAGTTAAAACATGTGTGTAAAGATTGCTTTTTAAAATTTACCATTCATTTAAACTCGGGTCACCTGGGCTGTGACTGGGGCGGAAATAGTAGTTACTATTCTGCTCTTCATGTTAGACAGCTGAACCGAGAGTAAATGTCACGCAGTTTTATCCGATGCATCGAGTAGCTGGTGGCAGCTGCGGCAGTGTGATTACAGCGGGCAGAGCTCTAGTGATGGCGGCCATGGTTGACCAACCTTTTGACCAGACTTTTCAAACTGGCGTCCGACCATCCAGATTTATGTTTTCCGTGGTTTCCCTAAATCGCTTACGGCAAATGCCGGAATGGTTCCTTCGAAAGGGCACGGCTCCTTTCCTTCCCCATCCTTTCCTATTCCGAGCTTGCGCTCCGCCTCCAATGACCGTGTTGTCGACGGGACGTTAAACACTAATTTCCTCCTGCTCCAGCCTTTTGCGGCATATCAGCGGCACAGGGCCCAGCATAATGCGGCACAGACTCAACTTACTAATCAGCATGGCGATCGTGACCTCCACGATTGCAGAAAAGTTCTCTCCTCTGTGTGGTGTTTGCTTGAAAATTCAAAAGAATGCACAAACATTCCTATGTGCTCCCGGTTTAGCACAAGTGGTGAGATCCAAACTTAGGAGAATTTGTCTGCACCTTAGGAAAAACGTCTGTGCGTGACGTCAGAGGCCATCTTGAAATGTAAAAGCGACATGACGGCTAAGAAAATAGATCGACATGCCTCAGAGAATAACAGCTTGGCGAAATCGTGGCACTGAAAATATATCAAGCAAAGACTAGTTACTACCTATGAAGCCAACAGGTTCTGATTGGCATTTGTCTAACAGTGGGGCTTCAGCCAGTGACGAAACAATTACATTTTGTCCTGACTGAAAAGCATACACACCCTGGACCTGCAGTTGGGAGGCCGGCCAGAGTGGCCGTACGGTTCTTGGCGCTACAGTCTGGAACCGAGCGACCGCTACGGTCGCAGGTTCGAATCCTGCCTCGGGCATGGATGTGTGTGATGTCCTTAGGTTAGTTAGGATTAATTAGTTCTAAGTTATAGGCGACTGATGACCTCAGAAGTTAAGTCGCATTGTGCTCAGAGCCATTTTGCAGTTGGGGAAACATCTTTTACCTGAATTGAGACAATGTCCTAGAGCTTGTGAGGGAGATAAGCAGCGTGGACCTTTAGGGAAACAAACACCCCTTGCCTCAGGTGAGTGAAGTCAGAGGATCTGGCGATAAAGCAGAGCTCACCAGCATCCCAGGCCAATAATCTAGAATCGCCATTGTTTTGTGTGCTGTCACAGAGTTGCACCTGTATTCCAGGTCAGCCATCTCGAGCACTTTACATTATGACGTCATTAAACCTATTTCAGTATGCAGAGGTCACCATCTTGGATCACCATCCAGAATTTTTGAATTTCATACCAACATGACAATTGGATTTTGAATGTCTGTATTTACTGCCAGTCTCTGCTTTGTACAACAGCTCTACTTCCACAGCGACATCATAGGAATGGCGGGGAAATCCAATAGCGCAACTGGACTATTTCTAAATTTTACAATAAACTTTGTAATTTCCCACCAATTTATGATATTTCTGCCAGTTTAGAGCAGGGTGACTGGAATATGTCTGAAGGGGACGAGACAAAAATCAACAATATGTGACATCGCAATGGGAATGAGGGATGGGGAACATTTGCAAAGGTATGGCGGGAATGGAGATGGTATATCAGAGTTGTGGAGTCCGTGTGGGGAGGGCGAAGGGGGTAGGTTATAGAGATGGGTGGCGAGGGTTAAATCAGGCAAAAACGGAAAGCATTCCAGAACTGTCATAGCATATCTTCTAAAGCATAGCTAATAGTACTTCCAAGGCTTCAATGCTTCAGATAGATGAATAAGGGATGAAAAATTTAAATTTTTTACAATACTTTCTTCTGGCAGTGAGTGGTCCACCGTGTTTTACTTTGGTTGTTCCTTTGTGAATGCAACTGTTTCTTTTTTCAGTACTGTAATGCAAAACTATTGACCATGAGCGTCCACTCTTGTCGAATCTTTGGTCGCACTGGCGTAAACCGTTAATACGATTATTTTGCAGACTCACTAGTGTAGCTCACATATTTTGCGAAGTATTTGTTTGTGCCATAGACTTCAATAGTCGAACTGCAAATCCTCTATCACGTGATGGTCGCTCAAATTGGAGCCCACACATCTATCGTAGTCCATTCATCTACTGCGCTGTCTACGCCGAAACAGACTAATATTCCTGTGCACACTCTGCTTTGAAGTGTTTACACCTTCTATAGTCACTCGTCGTCTCAACATTTGTGTCTATTAACAGTCGTATGAAGAGCGATGCGTCATCGGATAGGTTCACTGCATTTTGTAACTGCTTCGTAACAAAAGGAAAGAGGGTAATTATCAACCAGTCAAGTTACACAGAAAATATTTCTTTTTTCCAGAAGTTATCTTTGTTGCTAAGTTGTTTCATTGCCGGCGTAACATATCTACCTGTGGCCGAGTAGTTTGGGAACCGTCATTCGTTGGTCATAGTAGTGTGGGCAGCGCTACTGATCGATTTCAATGCATGTGTTTGTTAGTTGTTGCACTGAACATTAGTGGTTATTAAAGTAAAATAAGTGTCGACGATAGGTAAGCAGTGGATGTGGGAAGAGTGTAAGGATATTAATTAGAAAATGCGAATGTAAGTTGGTAGGAAGGAAGTTGCTCATGGTATTAAAATACTTCAAGTGACAGTTTAACAATCACTTGTGAATGACATGAAAAAATTTAAGTGTTCAAAAATGGTTCAAATGGCTCTAGGCACTATGGGACTTAACATCTGAGGTCATCAGTCCCCTAGTCTTAGAACTACTTAAACGTAACTAACCTAAGGACATCACACGCATCCATTTTCGAAGGTACTGTAATAGTGTCTTGCACTGACATGGAATATCAATGAGAATTAATTTTGGTAGAATCCTACTGCACTGCGTTAAGAGTACTACCTTTCACTAGACAGATACAACTGAGAAAATAAATATGAAAAAGTTTTCAATATTAATAACCAATTATTTCGTCATTAAAGGACCATCTTTCTTTAACAGCTCAGTCACGTGTAACACCTATGACATTCCATTTTCTCACGCTCATGAAGTATCACTAGGATGTAAAGATCGTAAAAAATATGATGAAAGGTTTTTCTTTGAAATACGCGAATTACAGTATTTAATATGAAGTAGTGACTGTATGTTATAATACCTTAAATTCGCAAATTTTGCTCCCTAACTTTTACTTCGTTTATAAACTTCACATGTACATCTAACCAAACTTCCAACCCAGTTACTGTTCCGAGTAAAAAAAAAAAAAAAAAAAATTGCAGGGAGCAAAATTAATACTGTAATGTACTTAATGTAGCGGCACTTACATTAGTCTGAGACTTTAAATTACGTCATTGAATGATTACTACAATATGGGAACGAAACAGAAAATTAATCATATTATAGGAAATGCTTTCATCTTCAGAAGTATCTTCACACAAGCATATTGGTGACAAAGAAGGCTTCAACAGCATGGTACAGCACCTTAGCGAGCTCCAGTAAGGCTACCTCCTACCTAGTAAATAAGACCTACAGTCTAACGTGGAATCCGAACTTCATGTCGTTACATCGTTAAGAGGTGAAGACTACGTTAACATAAACGTAGACCGACAGGGCCTCGATTCCACGATTTTTCAGTTGCGATACATGCCCTTTACCAGTAAACCCCACATACTCGACATGGAAACAGTTTATAAACATCCATCCATGCAAAATGCTCGTTATTGTCTATTGCATTCAATAGACAGCTGCCAAGATTCTGCATGATTGAGCGTATGTAAATGTTTTACATGTAATGCAGATTCATGTGTGAAGATGGGGGTATGTACCTTATCCCTTAACATAAGAAGCAGGCGGCGGGCGGTAGGCGGCGGTGTCGTGGGGTTTCCTACGAGCAGTGGCGCGTTAAACCTGTCAGAGGCCAGGGACGGCAAAACAAATTGAGGCTCTCACTTGCTGCCCCCCTCCCACCCTCCTCACCACGCAGGAGTTCTCCGACAGTTTCAAACGCAAACGGAAGGAAGTCCCATATTCTTCATTTTGTGTCGTGATAATTAAAAGGTATAACGTTATTTTACATTATTATCATATTTATTTTACATTATTATCATTACATGATTTCTGTTGTTCGAATCTATTATTTATGTTTCGTAACTAAGTCGGCATAGAGCGAGTGGGGTGTATAAATATGAATCCCTATTTTCCAAACCAAGAGGAAGGTCACTGTCTACACAAAACTTCGTTCGGTGCATGGTGGAGGGTACTTTATTTACCGATTTCAACAAAAGCCACAGTGTTCCTCCGCTCTTGATGAAATTTTGTACATTTGATCTTCAAACCAAGGGGAACCTCACCGTCTACGTGAAATTTCGTATGGTGTATGGTGGAGGGTACCTAACAACAGAATCACACTCCGTTTGACTGACCATCATGGGAGTTGGCTCATGTATGTATGTTTACGTGGTGAAGGTATTTATACAAGCCAACGCATGCTGGATGGCGGAGGGTTGGCCTACCTTAAAATGAATTCAACATAGTTTCGTCAATCAGCATGAAAGTTGGCAGATATACGTATTTTTTCATAGACGGGGAAAGAGGAGATGGCATGACGGAGGCGGACGAGGAGATATACGGAGAGAGGAAAACGTGATGGGGGCGGGGAGGGAGGAGCAAGTGCATCCAGAGAAATCAGAGAAGCAAATTAAAAGAGAGAGGGAGCAGCAGGTAAACAGAGAAAGGGGAAAGGTGGTGAATGACTAATGGAACACTGTAATAAATACATGAATTAGGGGTGTTATTGTGAGTTTGAGGTACTATTAGAAAGAGTGCAGGAGGAGGTGGACAGAGACGGGAAGATGGATGGAGAAGGAGAGGAGGATGGAGAGGAAGTGTTGTGAGAGAGTGTACACTGCATAGAAGTCGTATAGGAAAACGCACGGAACGAAAGCTATCGACGACACTGTCTGAGAAACGGTGACAACACCTGCACTGAGGGTGAGCGACTGTGGTAGACAAGCAGTGGGGGAGGTTCAGTTCGCAAACACCTCGTTAGGGAACCGGTTGCTCGGGACAGCTTCGCTACCTGCTGCACCCTTGTAGGAAACCCCACGATAGGAAACCCCACGTAGCCGTTGGCGGCGGGTGTTGTTGAGGCAGGGAGGGGGGGGGGGGTTGGAGGGTAGTCCTGGGGTCCTCTAGAGGCTACAGCCAGTGATGACTGGTAATATTGTGTTACAGATGTGAGAGCCAATTGATTCTTGATTTTTATATGTATCGTGCATCTGCCAGAGAAATATATAGCACCATTAGATGCAGCGTTCGGAAAAAAAAAAACACTTGAAGCTTAAGGCCCTGGCAGGGTTCTGCTTGGTACACTATCTTGCAAATTTTATGGATTTATTTTTTGTTGGTTTTCGCAATGTTAACACAATAAAATCTCAAAAATGGCATCCAATCAAATCTCGCATAATGACGTTTTTCGCACACTGGATGGATGTGATCTCAGTGACTCGAAAGACATCTCGAGTGAACCTGACAAGGACTTTATTCCAGAACAAGATCCACCAAAATCGCAAGATAACCTTGATGTGAAATCATGAGAAAGTGACAAAATTCTGATGGGGATTCCTGCAAAGTCAAGACCAAAATGGACAATTTCAGTGTCCTTGTGACTTTCTCTCGTCAATATAACATTGTCAAAATCCCTCCCAGGCCAACGAAAGCCAGTGATCTTGCACCCACAACGCCCGATGTTTGCAACGAGTTCTTTCATGACCAAATTGTAGATTCTATATGCACCTTCACCAATTCTGAAGTGTCACGTATTGTTCGGCATTACAGTGCAACTCGTGAACAGAATGTGAATTACGACAGATGTAGATTCCACCCAACGGAGAGTGTTCTTTGGTGAGCTACTGATTGCTGGAGCTGTTATATAATGTGGACAACAGATGGAAATATTTACCGTGCAGTTTTTACTGTTGCCAAGGCACGCAATCAATTTGCTGTATTTTTCAGTTTAACGACAAAGCAATACGTCAACATTGTTTATTTAATTTCAATATATTTTTAGACATCCAAAGAACCTAATCTCATTGATAGTGTACACTATTATGTTGAGAAATTAACTAGAAATTGGGGACCCCACAAGACTCCCCGCTTGGTAAATAACTTCGACGAGTTAGGCTTGGTGCGTTACAGCTGAAAGACGCGCTGGATTATTATTTTTGTATTGTGAATGGCTGAGCTTACGTTTTAGCTTTCAACCCTATAGGGCAGCCGCAAAAACTTAAACAATGACACTTAAGAGATTAATAAGAAGTGAGACACTATAAATTGCAGATGAGTTTTGCTGTTTGAGCAACATGGCTGAAGAAGAGTGGATGTAAAATGCAGACTGACAATAGGAAGGGATACTTCTGAAACAGAGAAATTTGTTATCTAATGTCGAGTACTAGGAAGTCTTCCATAAAGGTATTTGCCTCTAATTTACCCTTGTACTGAAGTGAATCGCACACAGTAATCAGCTTAGCAGGAGGGAGAATAGAAGTTTTTGAACTGTGCTACTAAAAAAGAAAGCTGGAGAATCAGATCCACAGATGGAATAAGTTATGAGGAGATACTGAATCCAATTGGGGACAAAATAACTTTATAGCATAACTCGACTAAAAGAACGATCGGTTGATGGGGCACATCCTGAGGCTTCAGGAAACCGCCGCATTTGTGATGGAAGGAAGCATGTGGGCCTAAAATTATAGAGGGAGACAGAGGGATGAATTAATCAGTTGCAAATGAATGTGAACTGTAGTAGTTGTTATTCAGAGATGAAGAAGCTTGCACACGGACAAGTACCGTGGGGAGCTGCATCAAACTACTCTTTGGACTGATTAAAACAGCAACAAGATGGGGCAGAAACGTAAACAGTGGCGTTTAATGTTCTGTTAACGGGCCATTGACTCCAAGACCAGCTCACAGCGTTGTTTGGCATACCGCTGGGATCGCACCACTTTCCCAGGGAGCACCCTTTCTGTCGTCTGTTAGCCCCAGGCGACAATGTCGGAGAGAGAGAGAGAGAGCGCTGAGGGAGCAGAGACAGACAGAGCTGGCTGCGGGATTCTCATTAGCTGGCCGCAATTAAGGCCGGTGCGGCCTTCGCTTTGCGGCGCTGGCCCTCGACCGCGGCAGCGCGCGGGTTTTTGTGGCGGCTGCGCGCAGTACATCACTGCCAGCGGCCGGCGCGGAGCGGCGATAAATCACGGCTCGCCCGGCAATACTAACGTTATTTGGAGCCGCGATTTATCGACTGCGCGCCGGCTGAGGCAGCAGGTCTTCTTTCCGGAACGGGACGCCGGTACAGCGAGAAGAACGCCCCAAACGCGAGGCTGCCCGGTTGGGAATCCTATCGTACTGCATCGGCACGAGTCATCGAAATGGAAATCAACAGAGTATGACCGTAGGAAATATGGTACCGGTGTGCCCACTATACCAACACATTAGCCATCCGATTAAACGGAATTCTAAACGTAATGACGGACAGTTCCGGTCTGCTGTATACGACTAAGGTGTCGATCAATTAGGACGATCTGAATATTTTCTGCCTGCATAATCGAATTTAAGAGTCTCCAGCGCTCTGAAGTAGAGCATAAGGTTGTCAGTTCAGTTCCACACTATTCATTACAATGGGAGGTTACTGTGCTCATTAGAATGTTGTGCATCTACATTGCTTAGAACTTTACCTAAACATTAAATTTATTAAAATTAAAAATTAAATTTATTAATAATAATAATTCTGTCAGAAACAGCAAAGGGATTGGAAGAGCAGTTGAACGGAATGGACAGTGTCTTGAAAGGAGAGTATAACACGAACATCAACAAAAGCAAAACGAGGATAATGGAATGTAGTCGAATTAAGTCGGGTGATGCTGAGGAATCAGATTAGGAAGTGAGACACTTAAAGTAGTGAAGCAGTTTTGCTATTTGGGGAGCAAAATAACTGATGATGGTCGAAGTAGAGAGGATATAAAATGTAGACTGGCAATGGCAAGGAAAGCGTTACTGAAGAAGAGAAAATTGTTAGCATCGAGAATTGATTTAAGGGTCAGGAAGTCGTTCCTGAAAGTATTTGTATGGAATGTAGCCATGTATGGAAGTGAAACGTGGACGATAAATAGTTTGTACAAGAAGAGAATAGAAGCTTTCGAAATGTGGTGCTACAGAAGAATGCTGAAGATTAGATGGGTAGATCACATAACTAATGAGGAGGTACTGAATAGAATTGGGGAGAGAGGAGTTTGTGGCACAACTTGACTAGAAGAAGGGATCGGTTGGTAGGACATGTTCTGAGGCATCAAGGGATCACCAATTTAGTACTGGAGGGCAGCGTGGAAGGTAAAAATCGTAGAGGGAGACCAAGAGATGAATACACCAAGCAGATTCAGAAGAATGTAGGCTGCAGTAGGTACTGGGAGATGAAGAAGCTTGCACAGGATAGAGTAGGATGGAGAGCTGCATCAAACCAGTCTCAGGACTGAAGACTACAACAATAACAACAACAACAATTCAATAGGAAGAAAATTACATAAATCACTTCTGATTTTAGTCACAAATGTTGTTGGCGCAAATGAGTGAATTCATAAAGTTGCTGATTAACTTTGAAAACCCTCTGCTGTTGATATCTTTAATACTACACATTCCATTCATATTAACGTGATCAATCCCGATTTTAGACATGTAATAACCACTCACAGCAATAGCAGTGGATGGTATATTAAGCGATCGGTGTGATCTCGGTAATAGTATAGTCATTGTCGTTATGCGGAAAAGTAGCCATTTATTAGACGTCCAAAAGAGCAAGATCAGTTGCTTTCGGGCGAAGGGTGGAAGCATTTCCGAAACGGCTAAGTTTGTAAACTGAGCATTTCCGAAACGGCTAAGTTTGTAAACTGAGCTTTTCCGAAACGGCTAAGTTTGTGAACTGTTCACGTGCCGCCGTGCTTGCAATATACCACGCAAGGCAAAATGCTGTTATCCAAAACTTGCGCCGAGGCTACTGTGCCCATAGATGACAAGGGTGAACGACGGCTCCGGAGGTGTGTACGGATGAATAGACGTTCAGTTATAGATCAGAGTCCCTCCCGGACGATCCAACGCCTACCAACAGCGTCTGCTCAACCACCATTCAGAGACTGGACGCCCACTAAGATGCGACAGGTGGCTTTTTCAGATGAATGACGCGTTTTGCTCCATCGGACTGAATACAAACACCCGCAACCATCGCTTGAAGGATAAAGGCTGGATGGGACAGCACTGTGGTCTGCGTAATGTTTTCGTGACATTCCCTGGATGATCTCACCTTTCTGGAAGGAACAATGGATCAACACAAGTATGCATCTATCTTTGGGAACACGTTCACCCCTACATGTCGTTTCGTTTTCCTCGGCACAGTAGCAGCTACCAACAGGACACAGCTCGCAGTGTAAGTGTGTTGCCTGAAGAGCGCCAGGACGAGTTTATTGTATTTCCCTGGCCACCAAACTCCCGGACTTGAACCCAGTCGAGTACCTGTGTGTCCACCTCGACTGGATCCTCAACCGAGAAATCAAGCACAGCTGGCCACGGAGGCATGGCTCCACATCACTGTCGTCACGTTGCGCAGCCTGACTGACTCTCCTCCTACACTTCTCCCAGCAGTCCGCACTTTAAAAGCTGGTTATTCAGAATTTTTACAGCTTGAAACTTCCTGGCAGATTAAAACTGTGTGTCCGACCGAGACTCGAACTCGGGACCTTTGCCTTTCGCGGGCAAGTGCTCTACCAACTGAGCTACCGAAGCACGACTCACGCCCGGTACTCACAGCTTTACTTCTGCCAGTACCTCGTCTCCTACCTTCCAAACTTTACAGAAGCTCTCCTGCGAACCTTGCAGAACTAGCACTCCTGAAAGAAAGGATATTGCGGAGACATGGCTTAGCCACAGCCTGGGGGATGTTTCCAGAATGAGATTTTCACTCTGCAGCGGAGTGTGCGCTGATATGAAACTTCCTGGCAGATTAAAACTGTGTGTCCGACCGAGACTCGAACTCGGGACCTTTGCCTTTCGCGGGCAAGTGCTCTACCAACTGAGCTACCGAAGCACGACTCACGCCCGGTACTCACAGCTTTACTTCTGCCAGTACCTCGTCTCCTACCTTCCAAACTTTACAGAAGCTCTCCTGCGAACCTTGCAGAACTAGCACTCCTGAAAGAAAGGATATTGCGGAGACATGGCTTAGCCACAGCCTGGGGGATGTTTCCAGAATGAGATTTTCACTCTGCAGCGGAGTGTGCGCTGATATGAAACTTCCTGGCAGATTAAAACTGTGTGTCCGACCGAGACTCGAACTCGGGACCTTTGCCTTTCGCGGGCAAGTGCTCTACCAACTGAGCTACCGAAGCACATTTTACAGCTTGTCACATTAATGTCACTGGACACTGTATGTATTCATACATGTGGTTACATGCAGTTGCATGTCTCAAGTAAGATGTAGTCTTTCGTCTGCTAGAGTAGCTTCATCTTTGATGGAGAACCGCAGAGACATGTATTAAGAGGAGATTATCCAAGCAATAGTGATAATGGGGATCAGGTTACAGCGATCACACTCCATTGGTGGCAAAGTGAACATATCATTCGCTTCCTGCTGCTCCCATCAACACGCTCTGCTTTCCTGCTGGGACGTTCTGTATTATTTAGTACAGATGCTCCTCTTGTGACACGGAAATGGGCACATTGAAGCGACGACATCCGAGAACATTGTGAAGTGACAGATTGATAGTGTAGTCTTTGAGTCACCTTACGTGATGTGCTTCAGGTGCATTCATGTGAGATACTCTGTAATGGCATTTCGTGTGAGCAAGGTTGGTTTCTTTGTTAGGTATCTCAACTTGGTTGGAATATGCGGGAATTGCTAGCGACTTTCACTTCTCTTATATGAATCAGCGAGTAATTTATCCCATTGCTTTACTATTCTTTAAGTAACAATATGTGGTTTGGTATGAATACAGGATTATTTTTCTGGAATTTGTAGCTGTGTGGTAATGTAAAATCATACGGTCCACAAAAGGGTACCAGTACGTAAGGTTCGAGACTGTTTGTACTATTTTCCTGCGTAATAGACAGAGTGAACCAGAATTCCACAGACGAAATTTGAGAGGTTTATCTGGGATACCTTCAAAGTATTTTGTAAGAAAGGATCGGCAGTCTCCATTGGCACGTTACAGAGTTATTGCATTTAGTTTGGTTTCTTGCCTCGCTCAGGTTTGTATCTGTATAGCACTGAAAGTAGTTCATGAAAGTCAAATCTCGACGATATGCGCTCTTTGTCTTGGTTTTACTCGCTCACGGTACCTGCTGTTGGCGGCAGTGATGCCGTCCTTACCTCACTACCCTCTTGGTTCAGCACTGCTAGGTTCGGTCTAAGTTTTTGTTTTACAGCAGTATTAGCTGCACATTAACAGTGGTGGATAGGTTTACTGATGAAGAGCCGGTTGTTACATACCTCGTTAGGGTTCATTGAATGTAATGGAAGATCAACGCTACGATGTTCTGCTAATGTTTCCTCACCAACGGCAACCACATCACAGTAGTTTTGCATTTGTACGTAGGCACCAACAAGAAACTGAATTCTTATATGTTAGAATGGAAGATACTGCCTGTGCTTGTGTGCTAGAACACTCGACATGGTAGAGAGTGTGTGTGAGACGTGATTGGTGGCAATCCTGCCTCCAGTAGTCGGCGCGTTGCATGAGTTCTGAACACTAGCCAATCAACTGTCTTGAGAGTCTTACATTAACAACAACTGCACTCGTAATTTCCGTACAAGGTGCAATCACTGCAGTCTCGTTTCAAGTGGCGTTTGTAAATCGGTCCCTGTGTCAATGTACTGTGAAACCCAATTTTCTTACTTTCATGTTGTTTACTGACGAAGTCATGTTTCAAGAGAGGGCATGTTCAACAGTAGTAACAATCATGAATGGGATGACAATCCACATGCAATGGTCTGCTGGACCTATCAGCAGATGTGTGCTATGAATGTATGAGATGGTCTTGTTATTGATCTTGTAATTGGATCTTAGCTACTTCCCGATATACTGCAAGGAGCCGTGTGCAAAACATATCTTCAACATGTTCTCCAACAGTTTTTATAAGATGTATGTATGTGGCTTCAACATGACGGTGTGCCGGCACGAATTACATTCGATATTGGGAACCAAATTGTCGTATAGTTTGGACGACAATCGATTGGTCGCTGTGGTCTGCTCACTGGCCAGCTTGGTCACCCTAAATGATACCAGTGGACTTCTTCTCCTAGGGACACATGAAGAGTCTAGTCAACACATTCCGGCCGATATTCCCACAAACGTCGTAGCTGGGACGTTCGAAGCCACAGAAGCCATCGAAAAAGTGCACCGAACTGCTGGAATTGTTGAGTGTGTAAGACAGTTGATGGGGCCTCGTTGTGCACTCTACCATGATCATAGTGGTCCATATTTTGAACAATACCTCCAATGGAACATTTCTCGATTTGTTACATGCTGCACAACAGATTGAACACATTGTAATAAACGTGTACTTGTTTAGTCAAGTAATTCTACGTGAGCCACTCCTCTCATCTACGATTAATTTCTTACATGTGCTCACTGCAAAGAGACGCTCACGTAGAATTACTTGACTAAACAAGCACACGTTTATTCCATTCTAGACTGTTTTAATTTTAAATTGGAATAAATCGTAACTGCATTAATATTCTCTAGAGAGCAGCTGGAGACCTTCGGTACTTCGTACCAAAGTACTCAGAAGCTACCCTGAGTAACCTCTGAAAGTCTGCCGCTAGAGTTCTGATTCACCATGCACAGAGCCTAGCCTGTTGAGTGTTCACATAATCTGCGACTCTTGCGAAGTCATTTTGCACTCCTCTCATCTACGATTAAGTTATTACATGTGCTCACTGCAAAGAGACGCTCACGTAGAATTACTTTCAGTTTCATTACACTTCAAGAAGAAAGGAAATGAAGTACCTTCACTAGTGATATAGTTTCTAAACGCAACTTCCAGCAAATAACTGTGTCTGACAGTGGAACTTCAAGGTAGGTGTTTGCACTGACGAAGACGTCGGCAGTTAGGCACTAAATGAGCTGATTTTCAGTTGGTTACATCTTGTAGGATACCATGTGCAAGTGCATTTCCACTCCACGAAATAGTCTTAGGAAGACTGATTCATCAAAGATAGGGAGTAGCTAGATGATAGATCCTGGAAACGTCACAGTGTCCTGTTATCTTGGTTTAACTTACGTTAAATCCTCCTTTTACAATTCTGTTGCGTTGTGAGAAAGTTCCTGGTCACAACAGCATATACAGCAAAAGTCACTAACATCGTGTTGTTATTCACTTACCGGTGTGGGTGAAATTACTTTGAAAGTGGAATGTTTCAAATTATTAAACCTGGGATCATAGTATCGTAGGAAGTCACGGGTTTGAGTTTACTGTGGCGACTGGCTTTCAACTTAAACTGTGCTCTTCCACATGGCCTGATGAAACAGTTGATTTGACAAAATATAAAACTTCATATTACAATGCATAACCATGTCAGTAACATTTTACTAGCTTTTAAATGCAAATTTTTACCGAATATAACCCTGGCTTTACTGCCCCTTTGATTGGTTTATTTATTTATTTTTGTTACAGCAGAACTGAGACGAAAGAAATTGGTAAGAAAAGTGTCGTCCTCCCTAGACCACCGTGTGAGGAACAAATGTTATGCTACTGTGAACCCTTACGAGGTATTCACGTGGCCAGAGCGTGAGGGATAGTTGCAGAGGCTGTGATACAGGTACAACGGTTCGGCAGCTTGAAGGTGGCGGCAGTCACAGAGGGAAGAACAGCGCCGGCGAGTCAGCTGCGAATGGCGAGTGGCCTTGCTCGGTAATGTGGGCGCAAAGTTAACAGAAATTGAGGATTGTAAATATTGTGTCAAAGGTGCAAATTGGAGTGAATATTAGACAAAGTACCATTTTTATTTCGTTTGACGAGGTGTGTAATGCACGGCTTAACAGGTCGGTGGTCTTGAGCGTGAGCACTCGCCCTTGCTCACGGTCTTATAAGCAAGTAGAGCAGTTGCGGCGAGGTGGGGATCGAGGGCAGAAATTACAGAATTCTAGGTTTCTCATGGAATTTACTAATTTGTGTTTCTACAGAGAAGACACGAGGCATGTTGGACAATAAACCAGGATTGGTAGCGCAAAATGAAAAAGCTTCCAGTACCCAATCCTCGCTGATCCAGGTTCAGATAACTACTCTGCAACGCTACAGGGAATTTAAAGACAGTCCAGATTTCTCCAAGCACTTCAGTCAGGATCGATTTCCTCGTTTAGACAAATCTCCACACGATTTATCACCCTGCTCCCTGTGACGATGAAGAAGCTACAGTACGTACACGTTACCATCAGGCCTGTGCTCTCTGTCTGCTCACGAACCACGCTGGTCGCGCGGCGTGGCCACGTGGTTAGAGGCGCCACGTCACGAGTCGCTCGGCCCCTCCCTCCTGACCCTCGGGTCCTTCCTCGGGCATGGGTGTGTGTTTTGTCCTTAGAGTAAGTTAGTTTAAGTCGTGTGTAAGTCTAGGGACCGATGACCTCAGCAGTTCGATGCCTTAGTGACACACATTTGAACATTTGAAGCTTCGTGTCAGTGCAGCTGGGCTGCAACGACCATATTGACTAAATATAGTACTTCTTAGAAGAGTACGGCGAGGAACTTATTAGTGCAACGAGTTTTCATTAATCATGGTTGCAGACTTCATGAATTTTAGAAATGGCAACTGGTAATGCAGAAACTGCTGTACGCACGAGGCGCAGAGGCTCCATGCGGTACAGCGGAATCTGACGGGTTACCTACACAGTGGGCGTACACATGTCGCATTGGGGACGCAGAAGGCACCACCTTTTTCATACTACTTTCCTCCACCGGTCACGTGGCTAGATGTACAGTTTTCCTCACTATCCTACCACTCGCCGAGTACTTATGGGGCTGCACGGCCAGAAAACAGCACATCGAGATTGGAAGTCAACCGAAGTTCAACATGAAAGTCGGTGGCTCTACTTCGAAGTCCGAAGTCGTGCCAACTGGTATGACAAGCCAGTGCCGGCCTACCATATTCGATGCTTAGGGGAACTGACTTAAAAATTTAGGGCAGTATTGTATGGTAGTGAAACTGGGACTTTGGGAAAACCGAAAAACAATATAATCGAACGATTTGAGGTGTAAATGTTACAGAAGAATGTTGAAAATTAGGGGGACTGATAAGGTAAGGAATGAGGGAGGAAGACGGCGAGGAAAGTGATATATGGAAATACTGACAAGAAGAATGACAGGGTAACAGGACATCTCTAGCTGTAGAGGGTAAAAACAGTAAGAAGTCATCCTCTTTGTGTCAACGACTTTCTGAACGAGTGCTGTGAGAACTCCTCCTAAAAGGCAGAAGAATCAACAGTCATCAACGGCATGAGGATGCAAAAGAAAATGGTAAACATTGCATTAAAGACACGTATGGATAGTAACTAGGAAAGTGTGATCATTTTCTCTCCATTGCCAAGCGATTCCGGATTAGTTCCTCATTTGGATCTACGAGACGGGATTGCCAAGGAGGAAGTGACCAAGAGAAAAATATGGGGTAACAAACGATAGGATAACGTTCTACGAGTTGGACTAAAGAATATCGGAGGTTTGAACGTAGTTGGAAAGCTAGAAAATCTGAAAATCAAAGTCGCAGTATAGAAGTAGAAGGCGCCTGTACAGTGAATTGGAAAGAAATTAATAATTTCTGGTCACATGAATAAAGGGAAATTAACAGCAACAGAAAATTGTATAACGGGAGTAGGATTCGTTATGAATATTAAAGGAGGGCAGAGAGTGACTTATTGTTAACAGTTCAGTGATATATTATTTTCATCAGATTCGACAGAAAACCTACACAGACAATCATAGTTCAAGTATATATGCCAACGCTGCAAACAAAAGATGAAGAGATTGGCATATTCGGTACGTAAAGGGAAATGAACCTCTAAAAGCCATGCGGGCTTGTAACGTGGTTTCAAGGGAAGGAATTCTAGCTACGATTACATAATTAAATTGATCGACGAAAGAAAAATTACAAAATAGTTCAGGGAAAGACAGGATTACAGTAACATAAATCCCTATGGAACAATATAAAGAGCAAATGTAGGGCAACCAAGACGAAATGGCTGCAGGAGAAAAAGAAATGACAGTGTATACGGCTGATTCAGCATAAAGAAAGGCCGGCCGGTGTGGCGGAGCGGTTCTAGGCGCTTGAGTCTGGAACCGCGCAACCTCTACGATAGCAGATCCGAATCCTGCCTCCGGCATGGATGTGTGTGATGTTCTTAGGTTAATTAGGTTTAAGTAGTTCTAAGTTCTAGGGGACTGATGACCTCAGAAGTTAAGCCCCATAGTGCTCAGAGTCATCATAAAGAAAAGCCAAAACAAACGTCGGTGAAATTAAACAATACTGGTAAAATTAAGAGTGCATGGGAATTCCACTGTTAAAAGTAGAAGAGAGTCCGGGTAGGCGAAAAGAGTACACTGAATGCCTTCGTAAGGGAGAGGAGTTGTCTGATGACGTGTTAGAAGAAGAAACTGGAGACAATAAGGATCCTGTAAATGAGTCAGAATTTCAAAGACCTATGGAAGGCCTGAGATCAAATAAGGTGGAAGGAACTGACAACAGTCCATTAGAATATCTAAAATCATTGGGGGAAGTAGTTGATGTGTAGACTCTATGAGACAGGGGACGTAGCATCGGACTTTGTGAAAAATATCAGCCACACAATTCTGAAGGTAGAAAGGGCAGATAAGTACGAAAATATCACACAGTTAGATGAACAGTTCATGTATATAAGCTGCTGCTAAGGATAATACACAGAAGAATGAACAGAAAGTTGAACATTTATTACATAGCGATCAGTCTGGCCTTGTTGTTGTGGTCTTCAGTCCTGAGACTTGTTTGATTCAGCTCACCATGCTACTCTATCCTGTGGAAGCTTCTTCATCTCCCAGTACCTACTGCAACCTACATCCTTCTGGATCTGCTTGGTGTATTCATCTCTTGGTCTCCCTCTACAATTTTTACCACCCACGCTGCCCTCCAATACTAAATTGATGATCCCTTGATGCCTCAGAACATGTCCTACCAATCGATCCCTTCTTCTAGTCAAGTTGTGCCACAAGCTCCTCTTCTCCCCAATTCTATTCAATACCTCCTCATTACTTATGTGATCTACCCATCTAATCTTCAGCACTCTTCTGTAGCACCACATTTCGAAAGCTTCTGTTCTCTTCTTGTCCAAACTATTTATCGTCCATGTTTCACTTCCATACATGGCTACACTCCATACAAATGTTTTCAGAAATGACTTCCTGACATATAAATCTATACTCGATGTTAACAAATTTCTTTTCTTCAGAAACGCTTTCCTTGCCATTGCCAGTCTACATTTTATATCCTCTCTACTTCGACCATCATCAGTTATTTTGCTCCCCAAATAGCAAAACTCCTTTACTACTTTAAGTGTCTCATTTCATAATCTAATACCCTCAGCATCTCCCGACTTAGTTCGACTGCATTCCATTATCCGCGTTTTGCTTTTGTTGATGTTCATCTTATATCCTCCTTTCAAGACGCTATCAATTCCGTTCAACTGCTCTCCCAAGTCCTTTGCCGTCTCTGACAGAATTACAATGTCATCGGGAAACCTCAAGGTTTTTATTTCTTCTCAATGGATTTTAATACCTACTCCAAATTTTTCTTTTGTTTCCTTCACTGCTTGGTCAATATACAGATTGAATAACATCGGGGAGAGGCTACAACCCTGTCTCACTCCCTTCCAACCACTGCTTCCCTATCATGCCCCTCGACCCTTATAACTGCCGTTCGGTTTCTGTACAAATTGTAAATAGCCTTTCGCTCTCTGTATTTTACCCCTGTCACCTTCAGAATTTGAAAGAGAGTATTCCAGTCAACATTGTCAAAAGCTTTCTCTAAGTCTACAAATGCAAGAAACGTAGGTTTGCCTTTCCTTAATCTAGCTTCCAAGATAAGTCGTAGGGTCAGTATTGCCTCACGTGTTCCAATATTTCTAAGGAATCCAAACTGATCTTCCCCGAGGTCGGCTTCTACTTGTTTTTCCATTCGTCTGTAAAGAATTCGCGTTAGTATTTTGCAGCCGTGACTTATTAAACTGATAGTTCGGTAATTTTCACATCTGTCAACACCTGCTTTCTTTGGGATTGGAATTATTATATTCTTCTTGAAGTCTGAGGGTATTTCGCCTGTCTCATACATCTTGCTCACCAGATGGTAGAGTTTTGTCAGGACTGGCTCCCCAAAGGCTGTCAGTAGTTGTAATGGAATGTTTTCTAGTCCCGGGGCCTTAGGAGACGTAAAAGCGCCAGGTAGTCAGTTCTCACGTTTCACTTCGAAAGGAAGCAAGAGGGAAGGAAAACCAGGACACTTTTATTGGATATGTCGACCGTGGAAAGCATTAGACAGTGTAAAAAGATGCAAAATGTTCTAAATTCTGGGAAAAAAGGAGTAAGCTATAGCGTAAGACGGGGTAATACGTAAAATGCACAAGAGCGAGACAATAAGTTCGGATACCGCTGTAATTTTAATAGAAGGGGATCTTTACTTAATAATATCTTTCTTGATCAGCACTCCAATTCAGAAGGTGACTTCCGCAAGGTTGTGTAAACGTCGTTGAATGAACAGATTCAATACATAGGAAAGTCAATAAAGCTTGCAGTGAAATTAAAACTGCAGGTGTCAACATTCGCACTGCAAGAGTATTTGCACTGTTTAACGCAGAGGAGAGAGCGGATAGATTGAAGTACTCCAGTACTAAAGTCAGAGTTTGACAGAACTTTGGCAGACTTGCGAACGATCGAGGCAGAAGAAATGGGTATGACTGATTCGGATTTTTTAACATAACTGTGTAGAGTCCGTGAGACATAACATCGAACTTTCCGAGAAATATCATTTACACCATCACGAATGTGTCAAGGTCAGATAGATGTGAGAAATATCATGCAATCAACTTAAATCGTCATGCATCCAACCGGCTGATAAGAATTATCTACAGACGATGTGACTGAAAACTGCTGATCCGTTGCGTGATTCTGAGTCTGAAACTGGAGACAAGACTAGGGAAATGTCAGGACACCTTCCTAGGGTGTGTCGCTCTACAAAAGCCATCGACTAAGTGAAATTGTAAAAGCTGATTCAGAAAGATACAAGGATATGTAGTTGATATACAATACATACACTAACGAAAATATAAAAGTAATAATGGTAATCGAAGAGAGCAGTGCTCCGATTAAAAGGAGTGTTACAGTCATTCTCCCCTGTTTTTCAGCCTGTGCATCGACAAGCCAATGACTAAAGCTAAGAAAAGTTGCAGCAGTGGGACTTACATTCAGTACGAACGGATATTAATGACAATATTCACTGATGATAATGCGTTTTTCAGATTAGGAAAAGTTACGGGCTTCGTTGAAAGTAATGAAGAGTCTGATCATGTCGGAATATGGATTGAGAGTAAACGAAAATAATTTAATAATGTCGTGTGACGGGGGCCTGCGGTCGGGTAGACCGTTAGCCTTGTGCAAGTCTTTCTATTTGACGCCACTTCGGCGACTTGCGCGTCGATGGGGATGAAATGATGATGATTAGGACAACACAACACCCAGTCCCTGAGCGGAGAAAATCTCCGACCCATCCGGGAATCGAACCCGGGCATTCTGTCGCGCTGACCACTCAGCTACCGGGGGCGGACAACGGAAGTAATGAGGAGTAGACTAGCCAAAAATTTAATATCAAAAAAGGATTTCATTTAGTAACAAGTGAAGGCAATTTGTTAGACTACAAGCAAAAAAACGCATGACGGTCGAAGGTGCGGTGTCGGTCGGGCGCACTTTCCAATATGCGCGCCGCCAGTTAGGTCGCCGCCGTTCCCACAGCCGCACAGGGCTCTGTCACCAACGATCACGCCGCTGCCAGTGAGACGGAAGTGTCCCCTGTCCAGCGGCGGGTTTGATTAAGTTCTGAAACGTCCCCTTAGAACAATTATACAAGCCTGTGCTTAACCTGACACACAATATTATTTAGCGCAACGCAATCTGACTATCAAAGATCCCTGCAAAAGAATGGCCCTGAGTAACATTAAACTATACCTTTCACAAATCACTTACCTCACAAAAATCTCCGTTACTCGAACTACTGCAATACGGCGAGCGCCACTACTGCCAACTAAATAAAAGATTCAAACTACTGAAGGCACTAACTACTGATAGGGATAGTTAGCAAATGAAAGATTTTAATAGAGAACAAACACTGTATTTACCTTAATATCATCAAAAGTCATAACGTATGTAATTTCAAAACTCCGCCATTTCCTTCCACACATCCACCACTGCTGGCGGCTCACCTCTAACTGCCCAACGCTATGCGCTGTTAACATCCATCTGCCCAACAATACAATGGCAGACAACAATGCAAACTAGCCACAGACTGCACACAGCACAGCCAGTGATTTTCATATAGAGCGCTATGTAACGTTGCCAATAAGAAAACATAAACAGCCTACTTACATAAAGAAAACATAAACAGCCTACTTACATAGAGAAAACATAAACAGCCTACTTACAGTTCGAACGTCCATGCGCTCAGCCCATTATGTGCGTCTGCCAACTGGATAACACCTACAAACTTTCGTAGTGGCCAGGGCTCGACATCTTCTGAACAGAAATTCTACTGAAGAGTGACAGATTTATAAATATTTTGTGTCTGTATATATTTCTGCATTCAAAACTACTGTTAGTAACTGCCGATGCAAACTACAGCAACATAGTTCTATATTAATTTAATCTTTGAGATTATATGTTGAATATATAATACCCGAATGCTCTGGACCCGAATGGCATCTGTTCTTCGCGCCTGTATTCGCAAAAGACCCACACAGCGTGCAAAAGAAGACGTAACAGAAGGAAGGAATAAGGAATTCTACTACCTTGGAAAAAGCAAGGATATAAGAAGCAGACTAGCGCAGGCATTCTTCGCTAAAAGAACTCCAAAGATAGGCTTTAATTTGAGGGAGAATTATCGGAACGAAAGTCTGGAGCATAGTACTGTGTGAAAGTAAATAACTGATTCCGAGGAAATCTAAACATAAGAGAATGGAATCGTTCGAGATGTGGTGCCAAATAAGGACGTTGAAAATTAGGTTGACCAATAAAAAATGAGAAGTTTCTCCGCAGAAACGTTGAGGAAAGTTGTGTACGGAAAACCTTGATTATAAGAGACAGGATGTGTGAGACACCTGGGAATAAAGTACATGGTATTAGAGGCATGCTTAGGAACAACAGTAAAGGAAGACGGAAACTGGAAAATACCCAACAAAGAGATTACGATGTTCAAGTGTAACTTTGAGATGAAAAGGTTGAGAGCGGATGGAAGTCATGAGGTATCATATGAAACTGCCCAAAAATAATTAATGGCAGTAAGTTACCCATTCTACCAATTAGTTATTGCGGTCTCTACGTTGATTACTACCCCACCGGTGTTTTACCATTATGTGTTACAATATCAGAGATGGTAAGTGCTGTTTAAAAAAATGGTTCAAATGACTCTGAGCACTATAATACTTAACTTCTGAGGTCATCAGTCCCCTAGAACTTAGAACTACTTAAACCTAACTAACCTAAGGACATCACACACATCCATGCTCGAGGCAGGATTCGAACCTGCGACCGTACCGGTGGCGCGGTTCCAGACAGTAGCACCTAGAACCGCTCGTTAACTAAGTGCTGTTTACTCTTGAGCTGTTGAGAAGCTATCACGCCTGGATTAGTGGACCGATCGCATATCAGGCACAGTAAGCTTCCAACAGTGTTGAATAATTAAACAGGGGTACTCCACAGTATTACTCCGTCGCAGCAGCTCAGAGGCTTGTCAAAACGCCATCTTTGTGATGTCGATAGTTGTGCATAATCCGAAAAGCGCTAGTATCGGATCATTCCTGTCAAACCATTACTATAATTTCATAAAATGAAAATTTGGTCCCATGAGAGATTTAGAAACAGTGGCGGTTTTACTGATTAAACTTGCATCACGTTAACTTCTGAAAGTTAACGACACCTCGCTGTAAGACGTATTTCATAACAATTTCGGTTTTCAATTATTTTCCTTGTTCTAGAGCCCCTAAGTTTAAAAATTTATAGTTAAACTGAGGAAAATAAAAGTGTCGGGGAGACCGACAATTATACTGAGTAGAAAATACAGTTTCGGCGAAAACAAAGTTTTTGGAATTCTAGTGCTTTCTTAACACCTGACAGGTACTTCTTGCTTAGTGACGATTAACGGTAGTAAAAATCGTCGTAGACGTCTGGGGGTGTCACTAGCAAAGCTTGAGAAGAGTTAACAGATGATCGTTTCTGGATTATAAGAAAATATCAGTGTCTTCCATCATCACAAATCCCAACTTTTTGTTATAATTTTAAATCGTTCATCAACCCTAAGTGCAATGGCCGCACGGAGTTCTGTCCACTGAAAATGAAACATTTAGGCTTTGATTTATAATGAAGCGATCTTAATCTATCCCTGTGCAAGTTAATGCGAAGACGGTACTGCCTTGGGATGACGACTACTAGATCTTCACACGCGGCTGGTACCTTTCTGAATTAAGCCACCGACTACTTAAAGATTAAAAATAAAAGGCAGGTTCCACGAATACTTCCTCTGGGCTTCGGTATTACTCCACAGAACTGAAATCAAGGAAAAACATATTCTGATACGTAGTTAAATTAATCGATCACAGGATCAATGAAAGAGTAAATAGACAATGTACATCTTACACACTCTATTGGAATCTCTTGGTTAGTTCACATATGTCATTAGCTTATTCTAATAGAAAATAGCTGGTATCACCTGACCAAACGTACATCGTTCCTTATTGGACATCAGGCTATTACAAATATTCCTGTGAAGAGGAGTACTAAATCAAAATAGGTTAAACTGCTTTTCCATAGTACTACAGTATGGGCATAGGAAGCAATGGTGGGTGGTGTACAGAGGTCAGATCGAGGTCAGAAGGCTGATGGAGCGCCACCCTTGGCTCACGAGTGCGTTGGTGATATTGTGTTTCAATATTATTCATTTACTGTTCACAGATTACAACAGTTGACGATATGAAGTTCAGGCGTCCGAACACGCAAGGCTGGCTGTAGCGTACCGCCGCTGAATGCGACGGTCAGCATTTTTGCATGCAGACGCCGGCGCTTCGTCCCAGCAGCTGCCACGTCACGAGGCTCAGCCATGTTCTCGCCAAATGCAGCTGCACACAGCTCCTGGGAGATGATGGGCTTGGCACCCATGACTCCATTGTAGATTGCACTCTGAGAAGCAGTCTATCGGCTCTGTATGGCGTACGTCAAGTCGTCCAGAGAATGCCGTGGCCTCCCATCGAGAGAGAGACAGAGAGCATGGCTTGGACTTGACTAATGTCTGAAGTAGTGCTGGAGGGAACTGATATCATGAATCCTGCAGAGCTGTCTATAAATCCGTAAGAGTACCAGGGGGTAGAGATCTTTTCTGAACAGGACGATGCAAGGCATGCCAGATATGCTCAATAATGTTCATGTCTAAGGGGGTTCGGTGGCCAGCAGAAGTGTTTAAACTCAGAAGAGTGTTCCTGGAGCCACTCTGTTGCAATTCTGGATGTGCGGGGTGTCGCCATGTCCTGTTGGAATGCATAATGGACATGAATGGATGTAGGTGATCAGACAGGATTCTTACGTACATGTCACCTGTCAGAGTCGTATCTAGACGTATCAGGGGTCCCATTCACTCCAACTGCATACACCCGTCACCTTTACTCAGAGCCTCCACCAGCTTGAACAGTTCCCTGTTAATATGCAGGGTATATGGATTCATGATGTTATCTCCATACCCGTACATGTCCATCCGCTCGATACAATTTGAAACGAGACTCGTCCGACGAGGCAAAATGTTTCCAGTCATCAACGGTCCAATGTCGGTATAGACGCACCCAGAAGAGGCGTAACGATTTGTGTCGCACATTGATCAAGGGTACACGAGTGGGCCTTCAGCTCCGAAAGCTCATATCGATGATGTTTCACTGAATGGTTCCCACGTTGACACTTGCTGATGGCCCAGCACTGAAATCTGTAGCAATCTGCGGAAGGGTTCCACCTCTGTCACGTTGAACGACTCTCTTCAGTTGTCGTCGGTCCCGTTTTTGAAAGATATTTTTCCGAGCGCTTCGATGTCGGAGATTTAATGTTTCACCGGATTCCTGATAGTCACCTTACACTCGTGAAATGGACGTGCGGGAAATTCCCCACTTCATCGCTGCCTCGGAGATGCTGCAGCCCATCATTCGTGCACCGACTGTAACACCACGTTCAAACGCGCTTAAATCGTGATAACTTGCCACTGAAGCAGCAGTAATCAATCTAACAACTGTGCCAGACGCTTGTTGTCTTACATAATTGTTGCCGACCGCAGCGCCATATTCTGCCTGTTTACATATCGCATACCTATAGCAGTTTGACGTTTCAGTGTAAAAGCTAATAATGAACTCGTTGCAAAACTTGTAATTCTTCATTGCACTGAGGTACAAATCGTAATTCATTGACTATTGTTGACACGCATCATCAAATAGGAACATCGAATTTAGCACTAATTTATGATAATCGCATTACTGCACTAAATTGGTACAGAAACCACATTGCATGTAAAACTCTAATTACTTGATATTGTTAATAAAATATACACATCATTCGGTCCTGCCAAGAAATTCAGCAATGGAGTTGAAGGGGCGCCACCAATAAATCTTTTATTAGCAGTTAATCTTTTAGTAAGTGTACTCCTTAAAAATGCACACGGAACAGAAATTTTCAATTTGATCTGTTAGGTAGTCTGAAATCTGCCTTCTAGTACTCTTGTTAAACAGATAAACCTTCCTCCCTTTTTATATTCCTATTTACTTCCCTATTCATGGATGCTGCAACGGCCTTATGATCACTCATTCCCTGTTCTGCGCTTACAGAGTCGAAAAGTTCGGGTCTGTTTGTTATCAGTAGGTCCAAGATGTTATCTAGTTTTTAGTATGGATTCCACGAACTGAGCTCTTACTTTGAAAAAGAGATGTTTTAATGAGCATTTCATTAAGGTATAAGTGTATTGCGAACCGATGATTAGCATGTCTAGTTCCTTAAACAGGTCATTGTAAGACGTTATTGAGTTCACATCACAGATAATTGTTATTACACATTCTGGGTACAGAGAAATTTTTCTCGGCTTGTTGACGTATCAATCAAAACACAATACCGTATAAAATAGTGGAATGAAAATAAGCAAAGTGTGCAAGTTTTATTATTTCTATATTACCCAAGTCTGAAAACATTTACAAAGCAAATAGAGATTTGTTTAGGGGCTTCAGAAATTCTGTGTTGTATTCCTCCCAGTTCAGTTTTATTATCAAACTGTAATTCCAAGAATTTAACGTTGCCAATAAATGTCTTCTGTACGTTTGTCGCGGTATTTTAGGCAAATACTGGAGGGAAAACTCTTACAAGCTCGGAACATATTGCGTGTTTTTTAAAAGCTTGGTGACAAAGAATTGGCACGAACCGTTTATTAATGTCCATTAATAGGTATTTCTAAGACTATATTCGATTTACTGTTATTACAATATTTGTATCATTGGCAAAGAAAACTAAGTTGTCATCTGGTAATGTTATTTATGAAAGATGATTGATTACGCAAGAGACAGCAAGGGACACCACAAGAAAGGAAATATGACAACACACGCAATTAGTTCCAGTTAGGTGATGCCTTATAGCTCAGTACAACTGGTCCTTCTGCAACCCTTCGTTTGATGTCAGAGATAAGGGATTTGGATCATTTTGCAGTACTTTCTGCTACAGTAATATTCTTACACACAGCTGACAAAAGTCATGGGATAGCAATATGCACATATAAGTATCACTTACACAAAGAATAAAAGGGGAGTGCATTGGCAGAACTGTCATTTGCACTGAGATCATTCATGTGAAAATGTTTCCGACGCGATCATGGCCGCACGACGGGAAGTAAGAGACCCTGAATACGGAGTGGCAGCTGGATATTCAATATCAACAATCGTTTGGGAATTCAATATTCCGATATCCGAAGTGTCAAGAATGTGCCGACAGTGCCATATATCAGGCATTACCTTTCACGACGGACAACACAGTGGCCGACAGCCTTCAGTTAACGAACGAGAGTAGCAGCGTTTGCGTAGGAATGTCAGCGTTAAGGGGCTCCGGAACGCCCTAGACTTGCAATGTTAAAATAACGCTTATAAATTACATCTTTCCTCACAAAGTATTTGAGGTAGGAAGTTGAAATTTTTGCAGATTATTTATTGGAATATGGGTACAACTTAACACAGGGATTTTACAAAATTTTAGTTCAGTTTTTAAAGATGATTTTTTTTTTCAATTGTAATAAAAATTCACAACATTTTATTGCAATTTTTTATTTATGTATTCAAAAATATACAGTTTTTTTGGAAAAAGGCTGTGTTAAATTATGCAGAAGGTACTGTGTAACATTTACTGAAAGTTTGAAACAAATATGTTTGTAAGATCCTTAGAAAACATGTAATTAGTATGAGAAAATAAAAGTTTTGGGAATCGAGCGACAAAGATTGGATTAACTTTTTAGGGCATTCCAGGTCCATAGGATGGATTATCTTCATCCTCTGCAAACTCCTCCTCCAGCTTCCTCTTGTTCCTCCTCCTGTTTACTCTTGCTTGTATTTCTAGACTCTTTACAGCCCTGTCTGCAACCCGAAGGCGTTCCTTGTCTAAAGCAAGCATCGCTCCTACCATGTTAGAATGTTATTATTTACAGTAATAACACATACCTTGGGCTTTCCAACATTTCTCCTTTTCTTAAAAGCCTTCAGAGGATTACTAATAACTTTACTTTTACTCATTAATATACTTCAACAAAACAGAGACTCAAGAAACAGAATTAATTACGAATATTTTCTAGATAACGACAGAGTAAATAAACATGAAACAATCGACAATCACACCAGTGATATATATTGAACCATCACAAGTCAGCCACAACACACAATTTATCTCACATCAGTAAAAGGTACCTGATGAACACGGACATTAATAATAACACCATTTGACAGCAGTTTAACAGCGCCACAGTGGGTCACGCCCATGTAGAACACATTTCAAAAAAAATTTAAAAATAGTTGTAGTCTTCGGAATTGAATAAATTATATATCTATTAAAAGGTAATAGTCTGCAGATGCAGAAAACGCAAAAAAGTAAAAATTGAACTTTTCATGATTTTGAGCCTTTCCGGAGCCCCTTAACAGACAAGCAACACTGACTGAAATAACCGCAGAAATCAATGTGGGACGTACAACGGAAGATTCTTTTAGAGAGAAGTTGTGAAATTGGGCGTTAACGGGCTATGTCAGCAGATAGCCGACGCGACTGCCTTTTTTAACCGCACGACAGCCTCTCCTGGTCTCGTGGCCGTATCGGTTGGACCCTAGAAGACTGGAAAATCGTAGTCTGGTCAGATGATTCACAATTTCAGATGGTAGGAGCTGCTAGTATTGTTCAAGTGTGGTGCAGACCCCACGAGTCCATGGACCCGAGTTGCACTGTGCAAGCTGATTTCGGCTCCATAGTGGTGTGGGCTGTGTTTACATAGAATGGACTGTGTGTTCTGGTCCAACTGAACCGATCATTGACTGAAATGGTTTCGTTCGGATACTTCGAGACCATTTGAAGCCATTCAATCAACACCTACATCTACATGGATACTCTGTAAATCACACTTAACTGCCTGGCAGGGGGTTCGTCGAACCGCCTTCACTCCTGACAGCGCGAGGAAAAAACGAACATACACATCTTTCCGTGAGAGCTCTAATTTCCATTATTTTTATAATAATGATTGTTTCTCCCTCTGTAGGTTGGCGTCTACAAAACGTTCTCGCATTCGAAGGAGAAAGTTGGTGATTGATCTCTCCTGAAAAGATCCCGCCACAGCGATAAACTCCTTTCTTTTAATGATGTGCACCCTAGATCCTATATCATGTCCATGACACTATCTCCCCTATTTCTCGATAATACAAAACATGCTGCCCTCCACTGAACTTTCTCGATGTGCTCCGTTAATCCAACCTGGTAAGCGTCCCACATCACGCCGCAGTACTCCAAAAGAGGACGGCAAGCATAGTGTAGGCAGTGTGTTTAATAGATCTGCTGCATCTTCTAGGTGTTCTGCGAATAAAACGCAGTTTTTCGTTCGCCGTCCGCACAGCTTTCCTACGTGTCCTTTCCAATTCAAGCTCTTCGTAACTGCATTTCCTAAGTATTTCGTTGAAATTGCGACCTTTAGATTTGACTGATTTTTCACGATAAAGGATGACAGCCAAAAACATTTGCAGGATAAAAATTTATTAAAATTCTTGACCAAGGTTTCGGTACATATAAATATACCTTCATCAGAAGTAAAAAATCTAAAATTACATCATGCAATGGAGATTAATAAAACAACTGTGCCAAAGGCGTTGGCACAATTGTTTTATTAATCTCCATTGCATGATGTAATTTTAGATTTTTTACTTCTGATGAAGGTATATTTATATGTACCGAAACCTTGGTCAAGAATTTTAATAAATTTTTATCCTGCAACTGTTTTTGGCTGTCATCCTTTATCGTGAAGAATATCAACAGTTGCTGTTGCAGCCATGTTTAAAATTTTGACTGATTTATAGTGTAACCTAAGTTTAACTGATTCCTTTTTTGACTCGCATGTGGATGGGCTGTCATTTTTAATTATTTAGAGGCAGTTTACAATTTTCGCATCTTACAGATGTCTTTTCTAAATCGATTTGTAAATTGTTTTCATCTTGTGATGACTTCACTGGGCGGGAAACGATGGAGTCATTTGCAAACAATCAAAGAGTGCTGCTCAGATTGTCTCCTAAATGGCTTACACAGGGTGATTTTTTTTCCACCGTGTGCAAACTCTAGGGATTGATCGATGAGAGAATACGAAAAAATGGATCTAATGAACTTCGGTCCGGAAATCCGTGATTTCCATGCTAGAGAGCATTCATTATATCATATTTTGTTACAGAGACTGCAGTTTAATACATGCTATGCCATGCAGCCTCAATTACAGTATGCATGGTTTCCTCCTAGAGGGTGGTGCTGTTTCTCATACATCATGCCCTAACACCCTCTCCTGCCATAGTAATTGGTAATGTTGTGACCGATTCACTTCGCTTGCTAACTCACCTTGTAGTGGATGTGATATAGCTAGTACACAGTTGTTCCGTATTCGAATCGAGAGCGCGCCGAAATGATGGTTACGTACGGAAAGGCAAATGGCAACAGGCGGCGTGCAGCGAGATTGTATCAGGAGACCTATCCCTGCCGACAACAACAACAGCATTCAATGTTTGCAACATTGCTTCGCCGTTTGTCTGAGACAGGGTCGTTTCAAGAAGCAGGAAATCGTGAAGGACATACCCGAAATGTTCGGACACCAGCCTTGGAGGAAAATGAGATTAACACTGCGGAAGGCGACCGTTGTGTCGGTATCAGGCAGTTGACCCGTCAGCACAAGGTAAGCCCGACGACCGTGTGGAACACCATCCACGACAATTTTTACTACGCGTATCACTTACAGAGTGTGCAGTGCTTACTAGCGACTGACTTCCCTCATCGATCGGGAGCAGTTTTTGTCACTGGTTTCTTCACCAGTCAAACATGATTCCGGGATTTGTGTCGTCCATCCTATTCACAGATGAAGCCACCTCTACGCGGAGTCGTGTCTTCAACTTTCGTAACAGTCATCTGTGAGATAGTATGAAGAACCCCCATGTTATGGTGACAGCGAAACATCCACATCGGTGCAGCTGGGATTTGTCGGCCGGGATAAGTGGCGACCGTATTTTGGCAAAAGTCTTCCTTCGACGTTGCCTGACACGCCGGAAATAACGGCGTTTCTGGCGGGTGACACTACCTCCCATGATGGAAGATGTGTCATTAATAATTCGAAGGGTTATGGGGCTGCTATATGGTGGTGTTCCAGCGTATTTCTCCGTTAACGTCCCGACACATCTCAAACATGACTTCTCTGATCGAAGGATCTGACGAAGCGGTTTAGTTGCGCGGCCTGCTCGTTCACCAGATCTCAAGCCGTGCCATTTCTGATTATGGGGCCATCTCGGTAGTGTTGTGTATGCGGAGCCCATTCCAGATGTGGAGACACGAAGCGGCGTATGCGTGCTGCCTTTGACACTTCGGACGCAGCCTGGTCGATGTGCAGGTATGAGACAGACCATGTAACGCCACGTACACGCATGCGTTGAGGCACATGGGAACCATTTTCAAGACATATTTTAACTATGGCTGCATGGTACAGCGCGTATCAGACCGCAGTATCTATAATAATGTACGACAGAATAAATGGTCTCTAGCATCGAAACCATGCATTTCCGGACATACTTTCATTAGACGGTGAAAAAAATCGCCCTCCACAGATAAGGAAAAGCAGAGAGCCTATAACACTACTTTGGGAAAAGTCAGAAACCAGTTCGAGGTATTTTAGTCGGTGGCTTGCCGTTAGTTACTACGAACTGAGACCCCTCTGATAGGAAATAACAAATACAGTCGCATAACTGAGATGATATTCCGTAAGCACGCAATTTCATTACAAGCTGGTTGTGAGGAACGGTGTCGAAAGCCATCTAGAAATACAGAATCAGTTTGAAATCTCTCGTCGGTGGCATTTAACACTTCATGCAAGTAAAGTGAGAGGCACCCACATGCCTTGCTCATACTGTGGCATCAAGCAGTCAGGCCTGCAAGATGAGTGGTCTGCCAAGCGAGTGGATTCATTCTTATTTACCGAGTAACATTAACTCTAGTACTCACAATTAAGTTACAAATTATTCTTCTGTAAGAATATTACGCAACGGAAATGCACGTCTGACTATTAGTAATTTACACGACTCTGACTGTTCACTACGCACTGGCAATACCACATTTTCTTTTTTATTTAACGGCTTTGATCAACACGTGGCCATCGCACTGAATATGAATGGCGCACACATTATAAATTCTGGATTTCATGGCAACATACAATTCGAAGGAAAAGGCCACCAATCTTTTTCTTTTCACTATCTTATTTATTCCGATAAATTCTATAACCTAAACACACAAATTCTATAACCTACAACAATAACACATGAGAAATTTCGCCCAGAGGGCTTGGCTTTACATTTGTGACACTCTATCTTATGGTCTCGTGATTCTTTAACGCTACAGTGCACTTTCTGGATAGGATGGTGGATCTTTTGCTATATCTCACACTTCGACTCTCACAACCATCATCACGAAACTTTCCTCCAGACCGAGCGGTACAAAAGGAACATTCATAACCCACTACCTCTGAAACTACCTTGCTACTCTCCCATGCAAACCACACATACTTAAATCACTTGACATACACCACACTGCAACATGGAATACAACATAAGGAATAGTCACAACATTATAATCACATCACTTTCAGCTTCCCCACTTCAATTAGTATTCATCCCAGTTCCACACGACACTGCCCCACTTCGTAACTTTTCTTTCCTACTACGAAATCTGGACGTTATATGCACGTCTTCCTGTGCAATGCAAGCCAAGTGGCGTTGCTGGATAGACGGCTGACTCACCTTGCTTCTCTCTCAGAGTATTATAGTTTGAATCAAGCGTCACACGGAAACATAACACGCAAAGTAATATTAAGAACATATTCATCACACACACGAGTCCTCAACTGATACCATGGACGAGTACTTCTCTTTATCCTTTGTCTCATACACAGATTGAGACTCACACAGTACTCACCACGTGGAAGTACTCGTCTCTAATTTCAAGTCCTGCACATGCCATTTCTTAAATATTTCCAACTTATAGTACACACGCTAGTAATTCAGCTTAACTTAAGCACTCGGAAGGATTTCAACTTGTTGCTACATGTGGTTTCATTGTGACCGTTGGTCACTTCCGAAGATTACTATGATCCCATTAATATTACTTGCCTGACATTTAATTCTCCCCACAGAAGTTCCTGAAATAGAGAAATTATTATACTAAACTACTCTTAAGTATTTCACATGCATACCATGTGTCCACTCTTTTGTCCTTACGGAGCACGCCTAAGACAGGTCTTACCAACACTAGATCCAGCGGCAGAGTGCTGAAACATGGCCGTTCTTCAGGTCCTCTCGCACCTCTGCTGAAGTGGGGGAGCACCTTGTGTAGTGGGACGAAATTGAAGCGTCACCCATCCACCAGTGTCAGCCCAGTTTGCAGGTGAATATAAGTTTAATTTAGTTTTTGTTTATGTATTTTTGTAATATTTTGTAATGGTCGTGAATTGCCTAAAGTTTTGTATTTTTTTTTTATGTTTCATCTACGGAGAGGGCGGCGCAACGAACGGAGACAGCATCTTCGCTGCCGCGACCAGAGAGAAAATTGCTGGCCACTATACGTCGTGGGTCGACAGCCAAAGAGCAACAGAAGATCCTGGAACCGAGTTGTTGCGTCGTGCTTCTAAAAATTGATAAATGAAAATATGTAATTTTTTTGTACAACAATGATATCATAGGAAGTTTAATCTTATTGAAAATGTTAGTTTTGTCTCGTCAAGGCTCAGGTTCACATCTGTATGTAGGAAGATAATAAACTGGTGGATGCTATTAAAGTTGAAATACGTATTCTGAGGATATATTTATGAAGAATTATGTGAATGAATTAATAATATATTTGACGAGATTATTGAATTTTGACAGTGTTCATCGCGACTTTGAATCTCAAAGTTTATTTAATGTGCTTCTAATATCGATTAAATCAAGATAAAGTGTATCAATATAATTTCTGAGGAGAAACAAACGACGTCAAAATTGAAAAGGTTCACGCAAACCAATTGGCCCGAGTGACGTAATTCTGTGCATACGACTCAAATGATGTTCTACAGTTTCGTTCAAGAACCATTCTGAGACAATTTAAAAAGAATATAAATAATTTTGGAGTGGGTTGTAACTGACGTAGGTGACGAAGTCTGCACATGGTCATATGTCGAAAGAAAATCATTTATAAGAAACTTACGTCGTTACACTACACCGTGGCGACCGTGACAGGACTTGTGTGCAACTAAGGCACACAGGTACGAAACAAAACATTAAGAGTCCTTCGGAAGTCAACGCGAGTTTTCGTGGAGCCTTCACCAGCCAGCGGCGACTTCGCGGGTGTGGGCATCTGACGGAGCGCAGCCAAGCAGTACGGTCACGCAGTTATTCCACGAGAAGGCGCATCTGTTTGGCTGCAGCTGAACGCTGCAAACCCCGACAACCCTTTTTCTCCCTAAACTAACAGGCCCAGTACGTCAGCTGCGGGGCGTTCCTCCGACTGGTATTAGAGGTGTTGCTGAGGGCTTCACCTGTCTACGGTGGTGCCGGGCGTGGTTGCAGTCAGTGACGTCTCCGGTGTTCGACTCAGCGTCCTGCCGGTTGCGGAAGCGGGGTTGCAGCATCTCAGCGGCTGCATCGACGGCTGTTACTTCTGCAGCCCATAGCAGCACACTGATCACCGAGAACTATAAACTACAATATTAGTGTCCGGTGAGTTTGTTTCAAGTTGGAAGTGGAGTGTTGTACATAGGGAGTGTGCTTTTACAGGATTGTTGATTACAAGTCTGTGTGTGTAACTCGTTCATATCTTACAATAATGTCGGGAAGTGAAATGTCAGACGAAGAGCAATCTTTGTCCGATAGGAGCATGAGATCCCTTTTTAGGGCGATTGCTAAACTAAAACAATCTAACGAAAAATCCATTGCTAGATTAAAAGAGGAACTAAAACAGGAATTAAAATAGTCTAACGAAGAATCTACTGCTAGATTAAAACAGTCTAATGAAGAATCTACTGCTAGATTAAAAGAGGAACTAAAACAGGAATTCAAACAGTCTAACGAAGAATCTACGGCTAGATTAAAAGAGGAACTTAAAGGGGAGCTAACAAAATCGACAGACAGGTTACAGGAATATCTTAATGAAACCAGTCGAGAATTAAGTGATAAAATAGAGGCTTCTAAAGTTGAAATGCAGAAAAAACTAGTAGGACTTAGTAATAAGATTGCTGGTAATTGTAAAAGGTTAGAAGAACATATCCAGGAATCCCGTGAGGAAAAAGCTCGCATGCGAAATGATATTACTGACTTAACCGAGAGACTAGATAATGTCAATAACTTAGTTGTAAATGAAATACAGAAAAATAACGATAAGTTACGAGATGAATTTTCTATGCAAACAGAAACTGTTCGTAGAGAATTATTAGAATCTATTAAAGAGGTCTCTACCAAACCTGTAGAGATTTCTTCAACAGATAATGTAGAATTAGAGACATTAACTCATCAAGTAGAAAAAAGATCATACTGAAATAGAAAACATGAAATTTTTAATTACTGAAATATGCAGTAACCTTGAGACCTCCAAAGATAATAACATTGACGAAGGTACAGAGCGTTCACATCGTGAACACAACGAAGAATCGATATTAGCTAACCGCGTATCCAATACAGAAATGAGAATGCAGGAAATTACTAAACGGTTATCGGAATTAGATAATAATGAAAACATTTCAGGTGGTAGAAGTAATAACGTAATCAGAGACAACAGTCGCATCGTGTTTGCTAGCTCGGACGACAACAATACAAATAAAGAAATCATGGCAAGCAAATCCGACGCAACTCCGTCTCTGCAATCTAAACAAAATCCAACTATGTCTCTCGCAGAATGTTTGGATGATATAACGACAAATTCAAATGTAGCAAGTCGATTTCCTGTATTCAAACCAGGAGGCGAACTTCACCCTATAATCTTTGTAAAAGCTTTTGAAACTTCATTATCTCCTAAATGGAGTAATGAAAAACGGATTCAATTTGTAATAGGACATTAAGAAGCAGAGGCTGCGGAATGAGCAGTACTGGATAGAACTGAATTTAGGGACTGGGATGATTTTGTTAAGCAGTTTATTGGTCAAGAGGAAAACAACAACACTTAACTTTAGAGTTGCTAGACCCTCCTCCATATTCTAAACGGTGGGGAAGTTATAGGAATTATTTCGAATGGCATTTAAACCGTGCTAAATTAATTGAGGAACCAGTTATTGAAAGTCACCTAATACGAGTCCTAATTAGTAGGTTACCGTATTATGTAAAGGAAAGAATTATAGAAAGAGAATGGTCACAACCTTGCGAATTATTAGGATATTTAGAACAGTTAGATACACTTAACAGAGAAAGGGAAGATGAGAAATTTAGATTTGGTAGAGATGACAATCCTCGAAAAAATAATAATTCAGAGCCACGAAAATTTAACAACAACAATCATAGCCGGTTTTGTTATATAAAACGTCAATCTAAAGATAAAGAGAGCCAACAAAATCGTGGTAATAACTCTAAAATGCGGAAATTACGCAATAGCGATAATGAGATAAATCACCCTCAAGTAATTAACGAAGGTCAAGTTGTAGGTGACGTTATCATAGAAAGTTCGGAAAACTAGTAAAGTCCTTTAGTACGGGTCAACTAAAGGGAACATGTTAGTCGAGATTATACAAGATCCAATTGCAGTTTATCATTAAGCTGCCAAATGGAAGGTGATTGGCAACAAGATTTACTTCAGGAAGACAATCAGATAAGGGAGAATATAACTTATAAACCCGTTATTAAAGGTTATATTAAAGATACCGAAGTAAATATTATAATCGATTCGGGTAGCGAAATAAGTGTTTTATCTAAAGAATTATTTCAGCTTAAAAGAAAATATTGGAATTTCCCAACCTTACCTGTAACTGGGGTGAAAATTATAGGATTTACTGGTAAAAGAAGTCAAAATATTACTGAGGAAGTTTATTTAACTTTTGAAATTGCTAAACAATTAATTGCTCACTCTGTACTTGTCGTAGCCAACTTAAATGTGGCCATAATTTTAGGTATAGATTGGCTGTGTAAATATAAAGCTATATTAGATTTTAAAGACGCTTCCTTAACCATCTATAAGGAGGCATGTGCTTTTAAAGTGAGGTTTTCTGATAATCGAGTACCTGAAAATTTCTACGAATCCTTACAGATTAAGTACACACAGACCATAAACGTATTAACAGATTTTAGTGATCTTGAATATGAAGTATACCAATGTCAGGCTAGTAATAGTATCGAAACCGAAGTGAAAGAAAAATGTTATTCTACGAATGGTCTATCCGAACAAGAAAAGGAAGAGTTGGAATCTTTGTTGTTAGAATTTAGAGCCGTCTTCTCAGATGAACCGGGGAGAATTAAAGATTACGTATGTAAACTTAAGATTAAAGATCAAAAACCATTCTTTAAGAAACCTTATCCTATTCCAGTACAATTAAAAGAACCGGCTAGTAGAGAAATAAGTAAGATGCTAGAACAAAACATTATCGAACGATCATGTAGCGCTTTTAACAGTCCTTTGTGGGTAGTTAAGAAAGCTACTGGTGGGGTACGATTGGTTCTGGATGCCCGTGAATTAAATAAAATTATAGAGATGGAAAGAGACAGTCCTATTCCTATGGAGGACGTACTTCTTAAGATTGCTGGTTCCCATTATATGAGTACAATGGATTTATCTGCTGGCTACCATCAAGTAATATTACACCCGAATTCAAGGCAATATACGGCTTTTCTTTTTGAAGGCAGATCATATCAGTTCCAAGTTTTATCTTTTGGACTTAATATATCAGTGTCAACTTTCATTAGGGCATTAGATTCTGCTTTGGGTCAGCAATTGTTACAAAAGATTATTTTATATGTGGATGATATTTTGGTAGCCACTAAAACGGGAAGAACACGTAACGATATTACGGGAATTGTTTGACCGTTTAATTGACAGAGGAATTACTTTAAAATTATCTAAGTCTTACTTCGGAAAGGAGGAAGTGAGATTTTTGGGGCATATAGTGGACAGTAAAGGTATTAGGCCAGACCCAGCACGTATTGAAGCTATTGCTCGATGCCCGAGTCCTAGAAATCGGAAATAACTGAAATCATTCTTAGGAATGGTAGGATTTCTGAGAAGATTTCTTCCAGGGCAGGATATTGTTGATCCTAAATTACTGGATTTATTAAAAGAGAAGTCAGTATGGCTCTGGGGAAAAGAGGAAGAGGAAGATTTTAATAAGATAAAAAGAGCGTTAACAGAAGCCAAAATGTTATACCATCCAAATTTCAATCAGGACTTTTGTATGTGTACGGATGCCTCTGATTATGGTGTGTCTTGCGTAATATTCCAAGGTGATCTGACCAATGAAAAGGGATTATATCGGCCTATTGGATTCGCTAGTAGAACTTTAAATAAACATGAAAGAAATTATTTTGTAACCGAGAAGGAAGCTCTCACAGTGGTATGGGGTTTTCAACGAATTAGAGGATTAGTAATGGGAAGAAAAACAATTGTATATACTGATCATCAGGCTTTAATCTTTTTGAACAATTGTCGGTTACTTCACCGTAGGCTATTACGTTGGGTATTATGCTTGCAAGAATTTCAGTACGAAATTAGGTATATAAAAGGATCTCAGAATGTAGTTTCGGATGCTTTGTCGAGACTTCCCGTAGGAATGAAGAATATTAACATTGCAGAAGAACCAGGAACAAATTACCATGTTTATTTCCTTTTAACTCAGGAGAACGAACGTAAGGTTAAACGGCTAGTAACTGCTATTAGATGCAATCAAAGAAATGATGATCAATATAGGGACCTTATACAAAACCTTAATAAAGGGGACGAATCAGTTAACACCCGGGGTGTGTGGTTATATTTCAACGACTTGTTGTATTGGAAAGCACAGAGGGAGCACCAGAGATGGAAAATCTGCATTCCTAAAGCTGTTAAGTACGAGTTAATTACTTATATTCATGAAGGTTACGGGCATTTAGGAATTCATAAATGTATTAAACATCTAATGAAGTATTACTATTTCAAAAATATTTCCCGTATTGTGAGAAGTATTATTAGGGCTTGTGAAACCTGTCAAAAGGTTAAAGTTAATAACAAATCTAAGCGTTATAAATTATATGCTGTAATTCCTCGAGGTCTGTGGGATCTACTGTCATTAGATTTTTTCGGCCCTCTGCCTCGTAGTTCAGGAGGATTAACTTATGTGTCTGATGTAATGGAATGTTGGTCCAAACATGTGAAGCTATATACTTTGAAACGAGCGAATACAGCAAGCCTTATACGCTGCCTCACCCGAAATTACTTTGTTAACTGGGGCATTCCTAAACGACTTATGTCTGACAACGGTAGTGCCTTTATTAGCCAAAAGATATGATAAAACAATATGGAATCAAACATATCTTAATTTCGAAATATCACCCTCAAAGTAATTTAGTAGAAAGAGTCATGAAAGAATTAGGACGATTATGTAGAACTTATTGTGCACATAAACATACTCGGTGGGCCAAACTAGTGCCTGAATTCGAAAAGATATTAAATGAATTGCCTCACCTAACGACGGGATTATCACCTATAGAAATTTTAGGCAAACGAATTATAGGTGAGCCTTTACTAGCTGCTCTACCTTGGCCACCAGTAAATGAGATCCAACAATACATCCCAGACGAAAAAGTTTGCGAACAGATTGTTAAAAATGCCGAACGGAGAACTAAAAGTTATAATCAACATGCTAGAGAACCCTCATTTCAGGTAGGAGATCTTGTGTTAGAACGATCTCATCCTAAAAGTTCTAAGATCGGAAAGGAATGTAGAAAATTCTTCTTTATCTTTGAAGGTCCATATGTTGTACATAAGATTGTACATCCCAAAGCGTTACTTCTTATGGAACCTTCATCAGGTGTAATTAAAGGATTATATAGTGTCGATCAAACGAAACCCTTCATTCCTAAATTAGTTAATATTTAGTATATGTTACATACGGAAGAAGATGTATGAAACAGGCGAAATACCCTCAGACTTCAAGAAGAATATAATAATTCCAATCCCAAAGAAAGCAGGTGTTGGCAGATGTGAAAATTACCGAACAATCAGTTTAATAAGCCACAGCTGCAAAATACTAACACGAATTCTTTACAGACGAATGGAAAAACTAGGAGAAGCCGACCTCGGGGTAGATCAGTTAGGATTCCGTAGAAAAACTGGAACACGTGAGGCAATACTGACCTTACGACTTCTCTTAGAAGAAAGATTAAGGAAAGGCAAACCTACGCTTCTAGCATTTGTAGACTTAGAGAAAGCTTTTGACAATGTTGACTGGAATACTCTCTTTCAAATTCTAAAGGTGGCAGGGGTAAAATACAGGGAACGAAAGGCTATTTACAATTTGTACAGAAACCAGATGGCAGTTATAAGAGTCGAGGGACATGAAAGGGAAGCAGTGGTTGGGAAGGGAGTGAGACAGGGTTGTAGCCTCTCCCCGATGTTATTCAATCTGTATATTGAGCAAGCAGTAAAGGAAACAAAAGAAAAATTCGGAGTAGGCATTAAAATCTATTGAGAAGAAATAAAAACCTTGAGGTTTGCCGATGACATTGTAATTCTGTCAGAGACAGCAAAGGACCTGGAAAGGCAGTTGAACGGAATGGACAGTGTCTTGAAAGGAGGATATAAGATGAACATCAACAAAAGCAAAACGAGGATAATGGAATGTAGTCGAATTAAGTCGGGTGATGCTGAGGGAATTAGATTAGGAAATGAGACACTTAAAGTAGTAAAGGAGTTTTGCTATTTGGGGAGCAAAATAACTGATGATGGTCGAAGTAGAGAGGATATAAAATGTAGACTGGCAATGGCAAGGAAAGCGTTTCTGAAGAAGAGAAATTTGTTAACATCGAGTACAGATTTAAGTGTCAGGAAGTCATTTCTGAAAGTATTTGTATGGAGTGTAGCCATGTATGGAAGTGAAACATGGACGGTAAATAGTTTGGACAAGAAGAGAATAGAAGCTTTCGAAATGTGGTGCTACAGAAGAATGCTGAAGATTAGATGGGTAGATCACATAACTAATGAGGAAGTATTGAATAGGATTGGGGAGAAGAGAAGTTTGTGGCACAACTTGACCAGAAGAAGGGATCGGTTGGTAGGACATGTTCTGAGGTATCAAGGGATCACCAATTTAATATTGGAGGGCAGCGTGGAGGGTAAAAATCGTAGGGGGAGACCAAGAGATGAATACACTAAGCAGATTCAGAAGGATGTAGGTTACAGTAGGTACTGGGAGATGAAGAAGCTTGTACAGGATAGAGTAGCATGGAGAGCTGCATCAAACCAGTCTCAGGACTGAAGACCACAACAAAACAACATACGGAAGAGCGTTCATAGTTTATTCATGTGAAGTTTTCGTGATAATTACGTGTTATTTTAAATAAATAACAGAAAGTTTAAACAAGTGTCCTACAATAATCTACTGGTACTTCAAAAAGAGAAAGATAACCAAAGGGGGGATTAATATGGAAGAAATTTTGCTATTAGGTCAAAAGGAATTTTGTATATTTTAAATTTACTCGAATAGTAGGAACCAAAGGGGATGGTTAATAATTTTAGGGACCATGGGCGTCCAGAGCTATATGGCTCACGAGAACATAGCAGAGTGCCTTTAATAGAGGTTTGTAATAGTGTTAATATAGAACACACCAAACGGGGCTCTCTCGCTTGTTTCTCCTAAATAAATTGCCATTACCCAACAAGGTGTCCGAAGTTAAAGAAAGCCGTGCCGAGATTCTAAAGAAAGTTTTGCTTGATTTCTTCTTGACCTCAGGCATAAATAGGGCATTAGGGAAAATAATGAAGTAAAGTAAATAGTACTATTAGTTATTGTGAGAGACTTATTAGTAATATACATTTTTGGAAAGAATAACTCTAGTAAATGAATAAAACTGTAACTAATTTATCACAATTTGAACGCTCTGTCCTAATGTAACAACGTTAAAGAACGTACTAAATTAGTATTTACTAGCAACTATTAAACGAAAAGGAGTAATCTCCATATATTCGGTTAGGAATTACCATAATAGCACAATTAAGAGTAAATGACAAATAGTCACAACAATATCGCAGTAAAAGGATTAAATCTATCTAAGAACAAGGACTCTAGATTACGTAAAATCTGAGGAAAATGTATTAACAGTTAAATATGGTATATAGAAAAAGTTTTATTTTCGGTTAAAACCTGACAACCTGAGCTTGTGGGTGGGGTATGTAGTGGGACGAAATTGAAGCGTCACCCATCCACCAGTGTCAGCCAAGTTTGCAGGTGAATATAAGTTTAATTTAGTTTTTGTTTATGTATTTTTGTAATATTTTGTAATGGTTGTGAATTGCCTAAAGTTTTGTATTTTTTTATGTTTCATGTACGGAGAGGGCGGCGCAACGAACGGAGACAGCATCTTCGCTGCCGCGACCAGAGAGAAAATTGCTGGCCACTATACGTCGCGGGTCGACAGCCAAAGAGCAACAGAAGATCCTGGAACCGAGTTGTTGCGTCGTGCTTCTAAAAATTGATAAATGAAAATATGTAATTTTTTTGTACAACAATGATATCATAGGAAGTTTAATCTTATTGAAAATGTTAGACCCGCAAACCAGACTACAAATGAAAATCAATAAAAGGAGTACAGGAAGAGTTGTCTCAGATGAAGAAAGAAAGAAAATATCTGAAAGAATGAAGAAATATTGGGCAGACAGAAGAGCAAAACACATTTCATATAAGAATAGCCTCTAATAATTATATTACCTAAATATATTAAGTTATTGTCGAATCAAATTGTATCCATTTGTAACAACTTGCTTAGAACTTTGTATTTTTGACTACAGTGGTCCAATGAAGGCTATAAAATAAATAATAATAATTAGAAAATGTTAGTTTTGTCTCGTCAAGGCTCAGGTTCACGTCTGTATGTATGAAGATAATAAACTGGAGGATGCTATTAAAGTTGAAATACGTGTTCTGAGGATTTATTTATGAAGAATTATGTGAATGAATTAATAATATATTTGACGAGATTATTGAATTTTGACAGTGTTCATCGCGACTTTGAATCTCAAAGTCTATTTAATGTGCTTCTACTATCGATTAAATCAAGATAAAGTGTATCAATATAATTTCCGAGGAGAAACAAACGACGTCAAAATTGAAAAGGTTCATGCAAACCAATTGGCCCGAGTGACGTAATTCTGTGCATACGACTCAAATGATGTTTTACAGTTTCGTTCAAGAACCATTCTGAGACAATTTAAAAAGAATATAAATAATTTTGGAGTGGGTTGTAACTGACGTAGGTGACGAAGTCTGCACATGGTCATATGTCGAAAGAAAATCATTTATAAGAAACTTACGTCGTTACACTACACTTGCTACCGTATTGGTCAGCCACATTTCAGGCGCTCAAAGCTCCGGTAAATTTCATCTCTTTGGTTCCACCAAAGGTGGCCAAAGGATCGTCTCAAAGATGATCATATATTCACATTCACTATCTGCGGTTAGCAGACGACCATACATTCATTCATTTCACAGATCTCACCAAACTGGATGTAGGGATTTATTTTGTAGGAGTGCACATGTGATCAATTAAATAAATAAATAGTCATTCTTTCCCACACTGGTATCCGGCTTCGCTGTGTTAATTTAAATTGAGTTATTATTAGAAAAAATATGTTCTTCTGACAAGAATAACGAAGAATGTTGTACCTATTTTCAATGTCGTGCGGTACCGTACCCTTTCAAAAGAGCTAGTTGTGTTTCACAAGAACGATATTTTCTAGATCCCTGTTCACTGTATGTCAATAGGTCGTTCTCGTCAAGGTAATTCGTAAAGTCTGAACACAAAATATGTTGCAAAATCTTGCTGCATAACGATGTTAATGACATGGGCCTGTACTTTAGTGAATTACTCCTATTGCCTTTCTTGAATATTGACGTGTTGTGTGCAGCTTTCCAGTCTTTGGGTACGAGCTGTAATATATGACTGTTAAATATGGAGCTATTGCATCAGCATACTCTGAAAGGAACGTAATTAGTACGCAGTCTGCATCGGAAGACTTTGTTTTATTAAGTCATTTAAGCTGCTCCCGTACTCCGAGCATATCAACTTTTAAGTTATTCTTGTTCGTAGCTGTTCTTGATTCGAATTTTGTAATAGTTGCTTCTTCTTTGATGGAGGGATTTGGAAGGCTGTGTTTAGTAACTCTCCTTTAGCAGCACTGTCATCTACAGTACTTCCATTGCTATTGCGCAGAGAAAGCATTTATTGTATCTTGCCGATAGCGTACTTTATATACGACCAGAATCTCTTCGGATTTTCTGCCCGGTTTCAACACAAGGTTTCGTAAGCATGTGGCATAGGAGTCTGCACTAAATTTCGGTCTTCTGTGAAAGATCGCCAGAGTTGGGTATTTTGCGTTCGTTTAAATTTGGCACGCTTTTTTTGTTGGTTCTCCAACAGTGTTGTGGCCTGTTTTGTGGACCATGGGAACCACCTCTGTCGTTTTATAATTTATTCGGTATAAATCTCTCAATTGCTGTCGATACTATTTCTTTGAATTCAAGCCTCAACTAGTTTTTAATGTGGAAGTAGTTGTAACACGTCCGTATTTTATGTATCCCGCTCGATCGGGATCTAATAGCAGCCCAAATGAATAATTAAATAATGTGACCGTGTACCTAATGGGGCTGGCAATCGGAATGGACTGCTACGGAGTTGTTACATTCCATTTTGTCCTTCTCAATGCTGTAATAATGAAATGTCTGGGGACAAGAATAACGCCAACAGAGCTTCACTAATCAAGACCTATATTCGTCTCAAGAACACAAGAAAAAGGAGACAGCCACTGCCTTCGTCATACACTTTTAATAACGGCTAATCTCAGCACAGGCTTCTTCGTTATTCATATTCGTCACACGCAAATTCAATCACTGCAATCCAACACTGCAATCCAACACTGCAAATCCAAAATGATGCCGGCGCGGTAGACGCAAAATGAAAATAACGGCACAGAAATATCACTGATCACTCTCGTAATTATACTTTTTCACTTTCCCGTATTATTCTAACACAAAGGGGTTAAACCGCGGCGATGACCACTCCCTTTGTCGGTAAACCTTGAATTACCACAACTGCTGGCTTCCGCACAGCTCGGCCCGCCACACGGGAACTACTGACTCAATTCTACCTCGCTCTCGCCACTCGACGCACTATCGACAGTTTGCCCTGTCGACCTGTGCCGAGTGCAAACCTACAGTAAGGTCCTACGAACCCCTTACATAGTGCAGATGGTACGTCAGAAGGGCGTCAAGCAAATTTTTTTTCTGCTTTTCTGAACAGATATATTTTTCGTTTGATTTTGGAGCTACGGTATCTAGTCTTACTATGGAACCCCTGTGTTCGTTAATCCCCGTATCCGTTTTGATACTCGTTATTACCTCAGGATTATTTGCTGCTACGAGGTCAAGTGTGCTTCCACAACCGTTTATTATTCGAGTAGGCTCATGAACTAATTATTTTCAGAGAATTAGTTAATCACAATTTCGGATGGTGATTTATGCGTACCTGCGGATTTAAACTTGGGTTTTCGCCAACATATCGAGGGTGAATTGAAGTCACCACTGATTATAATTGTGTGAATCGGGTACATGTTTGAAATTAGACTCAAGTTTTCTTTAAAACTTTCAGCAGCTGTTTCACCTGAGTTTGGAGGTCCCTTAAAGGTTACAGTTATTATTTTATTCCGGTTGCCAAGAATGACATCTGTCTATACCAAATCACAGGAAATGTCTACTTCAATTTCGCTACAAGCCACCACCGAGCAGGTTAGCCCAGTGGTTAGCTCAACGGACTCGCATTCGGAAGGAGGGCCATTTAAACCCGGCCATCCTGATTTAGATTTTCCATGATTTCTCTAAATCACTTAAGACAAATGTCGGGATGGTTGCTTCGAAAGGGCACACACGCCCTCCTTCTCCATCCTTTCCTAATCTGAGCTTGTGCTCCGTCTCTAATGACCTCTTGTCGACGAGACCTTAAAAGCTAATCTCATCCTCCTTCTTCCTTCTGAACACCATAAGATTCTTTGCAAAAATTTCAGCTGGACTTATCTCCTGCTTCAGCTAGCTTTCAGTGCCTATACCGGTTTGAGCATCAATGCTTTCTGTTTGCGCTTGGAGCTCTGGTACTTTTCCAGCACAGCTACAGCAATTTACAAATGCTATACCGATTGTGAATAGATCTACGATCTTTCTGAGTTCGGCCGTATCCTAAGACACTGGAGCCCTTTTTGTGTTTCCACGAGAGTCCCTAACCTAAAAAAAAAGTCCTACCCACGTCACACGACCCTTGCTGCCCGTGAGGCCTCCTTCTACATACAACCGACTCCTGACCTATCTAGTAGAACCCGAAACTCGATTACTGTATGGCGCAAATCGAGGAATCTGCAATTTACATGGTCGCAGGACCGACTGAGCATCTGATTCAGACTCTCCACTCCGCTATGTACCATAGGTCTGCAATCGTTTCTGTCGATTATGCTGCAAATGGTGAGCTCTGCTTCTGTCTCACGAGCAAGACTGGCAGCCCCTGCGATAGCCGCTCGAAAAGAGAGAGAATCTCTTCCGATCCAAAGCGACACACCTCATTGGTACCACCACTTGCAGTTGGCTTCACTCTGTGCTCTCCATGGTATAGGGAAGGACCCATTCCATGTTAGGAACGACTTCAGCGGGTAAGCACACGGAGTGCACACTGGCTTACTTCCCCTATTATGCGGCCATGTCCCTAATCGCCCCGCAACGCACATAATATCGGAGCTTTCAGCTACCAACAATCACATTCTTTCTAACTGCCTTGATTTTGCAGGTTGCGAGGTTTCCTCTGAAACAGGACTGATCTGACTGGTGGACAGCCACAGACAGAAGCTGGAACCGGTTTGTCAAACTAACTGGGAGGGGGGGGGGGGTTACGTTTCGCCCTGTGAGGAGTCTTTTCCCGTCTGCCACGCCTCTTACTCGACTACAACAGTGATGTCCATCACCTGCAGCCTCAAGCTGTATAACCGAAGCCAACGCAGCCTGGAGGAGAGAACGAAGTGTCCGCACACAGCAATCGGAGTCCCTATCCATAATAAAGACTGTGTAAAACTACACAAACAAACATATCAACACACGTTTTGGAACTCTACTGTACACGGACGAAAACGAAAGAACTGTATCTAATATGTAAGATTAGCACGCAGAGATTCAAAAACTAGACTATCGAAGTACTCAGGTATGACTAAATAATTCCGTCTTGGTTAGGAACTTTTAAAATTCCACAAAATCGGTTTCCTTTCCAACAGAAACGAAAACGGGCGAACAGCGTGTAACAGATATTTAATGAACACGCAGAAACTACCAAAGCACACAAATGAAACTAAGTAATTTGCTCCTGGTTAGGAATCCGTAAAACGTCACAAAATCGGTTACTTCTGTGTTGCTGTTCTGTCTTGGCTGGCGTCAGCTGACTGACAGACTGGACTACGGCATACTTCATGTTCCCTCACAACGATGGAATTTTTATGGATGATAGTGCCCCATGTCAGAACACTCTGGACAATTTGAAATAAAGATCTGGCGACCCAGATCGCCTGATATGAATCCCATCGAAAATTTATGGGACGTAATCGAGTGGTCACTTCGTGCACAAAACCCTGCACCAGCAAAACTTCCGCAATTATGGACGGCTTCAGAGGCGGCATGGCTCACTATTTCTGCAGGGACTTCCAACGACTTGTTGAGTCTATGCCACGTTGTGTTGGTGCACTATGCGGGAAAAAGGAGGTCTGACACGATGTTACAAGGTATCCTAGGACTTATGTCACGTCATCGTAATCAACAGTATATTGTGATTTATACGGTCAGATTGCTTTGAAAGATTAAAAAATACATCAGTCGCCTGTGATTTACTGTGTAGTGAACCGAGAATAACACATTCAATATCTAAACCCTTTAGAAACGCGAAATGTCACTCTAACAATATACGAAGGCAGTTCAATGCAACACATTTTTTTTTCTCGGCCAAATTTGGTTGAAAAAACCGGAAATTTCTTGTGGAATATTTTCAAACACTCCCGCTTCGTCTCGTATAGTTTCATTGACTTCCGACAGGTGGCAGCGCTGTACGGAGCTGTTAAAATGGCGTCTGTAACGAATGTGCGTTGCAAACAACGGGCAGTGATCGAGTTTCTTTTGGCGGAAAACCAGGGCATCTCAGATATTCATAGGCGCTTGCAGAATGTCTACGGTAATCTGGCAGTGGACAAAAGCACGGTGAGTCGTTGGGCAAAGCGTGTGTCATCATCGCCGCAAGGTCAAGCAAGACTGTCTGATCTCCCGCGTGCCCGGCCCGGCCCGGCCGTGCACAGCTGTGACTCTTGCAATGGCGGAGCGTGCGAACACACTCGTTCGAGATGATCGACGGATCACCATCAGACAACTCAGTGCTCAACTTGACATCTCTGTTGGTAGTGCTGTCACAATTGTTCACCAGTTGGGATATTCAAAGGTTTGTTCCCGCTGTGTCCCTCGTTGTCTAACCGAACACCATAAAGAGCAAAGGAGAACCATCTGTGCGGAATTGCTTGCTCGTCATGTGGCTGAGGGTGACAATTTCTTGTCAAAGATTGTTACAGGCGATGAAACATGGGTTCATCACTTCGAACCTGAAACAAAACGGCAATCAATGGAGTGGCGCCACACCCACTCCCCTACCAAGAAAAATTTTAAAGCCATACCCTCAGCCGGTAAAGTCATGGCTACAGTCTTCTGGGACGCTCAAGGGGTTATTCTGTTCGACGTCCTTCCCCATGGTCAAACGATCAACTCTGAAGTGTATTGTGCTACTCTTCAGAAATTGAAGAAACGATTTCAGCGTGTTCGTAGGCACAAAAATCTGAACGAACTTCTCCTTCTTCATGACAACGCAAGACCTCACACAAGTCTTCGCACCCGAGAGGAGTTCACAAAACTTCAGTGGACTGCTCTTCCTCATGCATCCTACAGCCCCGATCTCGCACCGTCGGATTTCCATATGTTTGGCCCAATGAAGGACGCAATCCGTGGGAGGCACTACACGGATGATGAAGAAGTTATTGATGCAGTACGACGTTGGCTCCGACATCGACCAGTGGAATGGTACCGTGCAGGCATACAGGCCCTCATTTCAAGGTGGCGTAAGGCCGTAACATTGAATGTAGATTACGTTGAAAAATAGTGTTGTGTAGCTAAAAGATTGGGGAATAACCTGGTGTATTTCAATGCTGAATAAAACAGCCCCTGTTTCAGAAAAAAAAGTGTTGCATTACTTATTGGACTGCCCTCGTATTTTTGATGTCAGACGGTTAAGAAGCCTGTTGTATTTATCTTTACTAAAATTTTCGGAAACGTCGGCTAAAGTGAAACTGGTCGGAAATTTGACGATATTTAGTTATCTCCTGCCTTAAATAAATGCGTAATTTCAGCATATTTCAACCAAAATGACTGGTTATACAGGTAAATTTCTGAACTCCAAACCGCACTCTACAATTAACTTTTTGGTTATTTTTATGTATTTATTTATTTTGAGTATTAGATTTTTTGGTGGTCATTACTTCTACTGGAGTAGTGAGAATCATATTCATATTACTGAAGTTATTTGTAATGACTGGTCTCGGAAATTCCGTGGCAGCAACCTAACAACCACATATTTTCAGTAACAGTTATGAAATGGTAGTTAAAAAGTTTTGCAACGTTGCACACATCGGTTACAATGTGTGATTTACTCATAAAGCTGTGTGCTGCTCTTCATCTCTGGCGCTACCAGTCCCCTACTTCACTATATCACATAACGACTTTATTGTGTTAAGTAATGTGATTAATTTTTTTCTCGTAATGTATTTGCTTTGACATCTGTGTTACTGTCTTTAATATTTTGCAGTATGTGTTGTAATGAACAAGAACATCAACAGTATCCGACTTCTTTCACGCTGATTCTTCGCAGCGATTCTCTTAAATTCCAGTCTACTCTTTACCATTATTAAATTATTGTCTCTCTATCTGCTCGTGGATATGGCCTACAATCGAATGTCTCATTTCGGATTCTCTGTGGTGATATACGAGTAATTCACTGGTATCTTCTCGCGTCTTCGCCAAGTGTACAATCTTTGAAAAAAGTATTTTTTATTATGAACTGAAGACAACTGCAGAACTCTGTTGGTGTTCCTCCCCTCTCGTTCGTACTATCAAAGCCATATTCTCCCATAACTCCTGCTACTGGACCCCATAACAGCGTTCCAATTCCTCATGATTATTAGGATATAATTTGCACTAATATACTCCCTCTATACCTTTATCTTCTGCGTCTGACGTCACTGTATATATCTGATTATTTCTGTTGCCGCAACAGTTCGCTGTTAATTGTTGTTGTTGTAGTTTTCAGTCTACCGACTGGATTGATGCAGCTCTCCATGCTACTCCATCCTGTGCAAGCTTCTTCATCTCCAAGTAACTATTGCCACCTACATCTTTCTTAATCTGCTTAATGTATTCATCTCTTGATCTTCCTCTCCGATTTTTGCCCTCCACGCTGCCCTCCAGTACTAAATTGGTGATTCCTTGATGCCTCAGAACATGTCCTACCAACCCATCCCTTCTTCTAGTCAAGTTGTGCCTCAAAATCTTCTTCTCCTCAATTCTGTTCACTACCTCCTCATTAGTTACAGGATACATCCATCTAATTTTCAGCTTTCTTTTGTAGCACTACATTTCGAAAGTTTCTATTCTCTTCTTGTCTAAACTATTTATCGTCCATCTTTCACTTCCATACATGGTTACACTCCATAGAAATACTTTCAGATTATAATGATAACAATGCTGTGCCGGAATTGTTCGAAGCTGTTTTCTGCCATAACTTCTTATTCATAATAAATCCTGCTCCCGTTACACTATTTTCTGCTTCCATTAATACTACCATATATTTGAGTGAACAAAACTCGCTGCCCTCTTTCCTTTCCATTCCACTTCACTGAACCCCTCGTATCTACTTTGAGACTTTCCATTTCTTTTTCCACGTATTCGAGCTTCTGTGCCATATTTCGGCTGCTGACTTTCCACAGTCAGATTGGCAGACTGTTACCCTTTTCGTTGGTTAATAGTGTCGGGGGTGAGAACACCACTGATTTTTCCGGATGGTCGTTTCTAACCCAGAATCTCGTGATGAGACAGTGGGTTGTGTAGTATAGAGAACACAGCGATGGTGGAATCAGGAGAGCAATTACCTTGTTTACTTAGTAAACCGCCGTGCGGTTCTAGGCTCTACAGTTTGGAGCCGGGCGACCGCTGCGGTCGCAGGTTCGAATCCTGCCTCGGGCATGGATGTGTGTGGTGTCCTTAGGTTAGTTAGGTTTAATTAGTTCTGAGTTCTAGGTGACTGATTACTTCAGAAGTTAAGTCGCTTAGTGCTCAGAGCCATTTGAACTTAGTAAACCGATCGAACATTGGTTGATGGCGTCTCGAAGGCATGCGTTTATCCTCATGCAGCAGAGCCTACCTCGGCGTGACAATAGGCAGCGTGTTTGGTCTCGGCTGCCTGGAGTCACGGGGCAGGAGCGCTATCTCACGGAAGTGTCTGCTTCTGGTGATGGCCTTGCAGACGTCGACCTGATATCGGGTGTTGGCATGCAGCGAGGCGAGTGTGTGCTGGGCTGCTGACTTGCTTCAGCAGTCGAGCAGTCATATGGCGTGGCGATTTCGTACAAAAGGCAACTTGGAGGTGACCAGACTGCATGAAGCTTCTGTGGAAGCTACCACACTCGGTGAGTGCAGCCTAAGAGTCGTACTCTTCAGATTTACATCGGTTCGTAGACTGATACCTAGTGGATGAAGCAGGAAGACAAAGACGAAGCTCAGTGGCCCACATGGGACTGTCGACTGTTGTGGGGTACGTCTTGGCGTTGTTAATAACCGAAGACAGTGTTCAGCTAGAGCTGAATGGCTGGTATTTATAGTGACTCTGCCGAAATCTGGTGTGACAGGGCCACAGGTCCCCAACATTGGTCACGTAGATGACAAATGCAGCGCAGCAAAGAGAATTCAACTCGCCTACGTTGCGAACTGGTGTCTCAGACCATGCCGTTTCAGCAGTATTCCAGCCCCGGTAGAAGGATTTCAGAGGCAGATATCTGGCTTCGCCTTGCATTTTGAAGTCTGCTCGGAGGCCTGTTGCAGAAACAGTTTTCTGTCGATTCTTCTGAGAATAGTCCTGTCCCTCATTTGTTCACAGTAAGTCACTCTCAGCCTTAACTTGCTATTCACAACTAATTCTACTCCAATTACACTATCTTCCGTTGTTGCTCATATTACCTTACATTCGTCTGATTAAAAAATCCTTATTTTCTTTCCATTGTACATCATTTAAACCCATTACACCTAGTCAGATCCTTTGCATGCCCATTTTAAGATTTTACATCTTCCTTACTATGTTTAGACTTTTGAATCGCATAACGTAACTCTTTCGTTCGTTATTGCATCGTTTTCAGATCACCTTCTCCCGGGGGCCCGTAGGGGGGACTATGGAATATTTTTCGAATGGACGCATTTGCAATTACAGACCAGTTATCCTACGGGTACACTTTCGTATCCTCACTGATCATTGCTCATTCTTCTTCCTTTTTAAGAGCAGTTTCTCACCTCAGCGACAAGACAGTGCTCTGGACCAATGTCCACTCATTTGCTCTCTTTGACAATACCGCTACCAGAAGGAGGATGAATGGGTGAGATGAAAGCCATTTATGATGCTAATGTATGAAAATCAATGGTTGGTGTCGAAAGTGGGCCCCAGGACGATTTGACTGTAATTCGAAGATGCTATCCCTAGCCCACAGTGAGTTTTACTGTGTACAAAGCAACTGTTATTTTTATGTAGCTTGATAACACGCTAGAGAAAGAAATTGCATAGTTGCAAAATTATGCATTAATGTGGTTATTTCAAAATGAGGAACTACTCTCTTAGGAAAATCACCTAGTTAAAAATATTTTCAAAAATTTAATAAAACTGTTGACAAGATAAGAAGCGTAATCATTTATTTTGAGGGAGAATCGATAGCTAATATCAGTATGGCATTCTGGTAAGCCTTATACATATCAGTCGGTCCAATGGATAACTTTCTTATTCTCCTTCTGGGCTTACTGTTCCTAACATTCATTGTTTCTACCTCTCACAAGTAAAGGTAGGTTGTTGTATAAATCGGAAGGCTAAGGAATAAAAAAAAAGTCGACCGTTTGATATATCATAAGTAGTATTACTGAAGGCTGCGATTTTTGTGACCACAGGTTAGAGCACATAGAGCGATTTATGACGCTTTTACAGTGCTATCAGTGATAGTGAATGGCGTTGTCATTGCTTAGCCAGTCTCCATACATCAAGAACCTGTAAAGATAGGATTCACCATGTGGTTAAATTGTGTTCAGAGTGGCCACATGGCGAATGTTGTGCGGGTACAGTACAACAGAGTATAAAAATGTATTTTTCCAGCACTGGTACACTGTCACAGGCAACTGTAACATTGAAAGTGCATTCATCGTAAACACCTGTTGATGAATATATATCTGTATTTCATCAACATGAGATTTTTGGGAGAAGCACCTTTAAAGGATGTAGTAATGTAGTTCGGTGATGTTTTGATGGCATATACATCATGGGAAGTGCACATAGGCGTGATACATGAAGTTTTGGATCCATTTAAAACAGCTGGAATCACATTCAATCTGCAAAAACCAGATTTCCCAAGGAGGAGGATACCAGTGTTGGGACAAGCTATCTTGTCAGGAGAGACTCAGTTCCGAAGTAATTGGAAGCCGTTCAAAGCCTTCTGGTACCAACTTGTAACAAACAACTTGCCTCGATTTTTTAAATACTGTCAGTTTCCATAGGAACATTGCTTGGCGTAACCTGCACTACTGACATTAATGAAGAAGAATTCGGTTCGGACATGGGGGCTGGTCAGTGAGAACCATTTGATGACATTACCCCACAGACCTCAATGAACCATTTTACCTTGAGATGGATGCCATTGAATTCGGACTTTGTGTCCATTAAAACAAAATTGTCAATAAAAATGATCAGGAATAATCTCGCATGGCCAAGTTCACCAGCAGAGTTTTGTCAGCGTGGGTACGGAAATACACTATCATTGAACGTGAAGCACTTAGATCGCTAGGACTCTGAAGGATTCCGCTGTTTTCTGCTCGGACGGCATACTATCGTAGGGACCGATCATAATGCATTATCTTTCCCTATTCACTGTACACTATTGCATAATCGTCTTTCTAGATGGGCCCTCGTCCTTCAAGAATACAATTTTGAGATGTAATACTTCCTAGGTGAGATAAATATGGTACCTGTGGCTTTGTCACATTTGGAATTGTTTGCACTGAAACATCATATATAAAAGAAATCTAGTTTAATTTCGTGAAAGGTGTAGAAGGAGAATACAAAATTCGTTAATTTTTATGTAATATCAAAGCAGAGCAACAAGCAGATGGGTTATTAAAATTGATGAAGACAGTTTATCCAGAAGAAGCGAGATTACAAGTCGACAATCTTATTTAATTCATAATGATGTCTTGTACCGCAGAAAGGACTTAAATTCAAAATCTTAGAGAATTTGCAAACCAAAACATGTTATCCATGATCTGCTCAACTGTATCCACAACGTTTAAAAATTTTGGTCCAATTAAAAATTTACAACAACTTTAAAAATAAGTGATGATAATATATCTCAATGAGTATGAAGAACTGTGAAAGAATGTGACTTATGTGAGTGTACCAAAGTGTCTACAACGCTACATAAAGGATTCATGAACAATATTGTTCCACAAACAGTAGGTGATATCACTGGTTTGCATCTTTTCGCCCCCTTCCAAAATCTCATGAAAATTTCTCGCAAATCGTACTAGTTGTGGGCTATTTTCAAATTTTTTTTCGCTACTGAGAGAACCTAACTGTAAGATCGTAGTTAGAAAGTTGAAAGCAGAACATTTCCCGAATACCATTCAGCCACATAGTGTATTGTCAGATAAAAAAGACAGTTTCGCTCTAGGGTCTGTAAATTATTTACTAACAGATAAGAGTGGTAAAGATTCGTCCTTCTGTGAAAAGATCTATGCGCGATACATACAACTATTACCATCGCCACACCTTAGCGAAAGATCTGAAAATCTGACAGAGAACCCGAGAAAATTCTAGTCCTATATAAAATCGCTAAGTGGGTCTAGGGCTTCGATCAAGTCTCTTGTTCACTAGTCTGGTGGCCGGCCAGTGTGGCCGAGCGGTTCTAGGCGCTTCAGTCTGGAACCGCGCGACCGTTACGGTCGCCGGTTCGAATCCTGCCTTGGGCATTGATGTTTGTGATGTCCTTAGATTAGTTAGGTTTAAGTAGTTCTAAGTTCTAGGGGACTGATGACCTCAGATGTTAAGTCCCATAGTGCTCAGAGCCATTTGAACCATTTGAACTAGTCTGGTGTGGCAGTCGAATACAGCAAAACGAAAGCCGTGGTTTTAAATTTCACGTTCAAGAAACCGTTCACGCCGGAGAATCGTACAAACATACCATTGTTTGAACACCGAGCAGACTCCCGTATGGACGACACAGTAGTAAGCATCCCTGGCGTAGAGAAACACCTGAAGGAGCTGAAAACAAGTAAATCATCAGGTCAGGATGGAATCTCAATTCGGTTATTGAGAGAGTACTCTTAGGCTTTGGTCCCTTACTTAGCGTGCATTTATCGTGATTGTCTCACTCAGCGCACAGGCGCAAGTGAGTGGAAAGAAGTGCTTTGGGCCCCTGTGTAGGGAGGGCAAACCAACGGATCCTCAAAATTACAGACCAATATCCCTGGCTTCAGTCTGCTGCAGAATCCTGGGACATATCCTCAACTTGAAGACAATAAATTTTCTTCAGGCCGAGAAGCTTATGCCCACGAATCATGATGGTTTTAAAAATAATCGCTTATGTCAAATTCAGCTTGTTCTTTTCTCACAAGATATACTGCGAATTATGGATGAATGGCAGCAGGCAGATTCCATATTTCTAGATTTTCGGAATGCTTTTGACACAATGGTAACGGCCTTGCCGCAGTGGATACATCTCAGGAGTTCCCGATGGAAGCGTGATAGGACTGCTTTCATACTCTATATACACTCCTGGAAATGGAAAAAAGAACACATTGACACCGGTGTGTCAGACCCACCATACTTGCTCCGGACATCGATGTTGTCGCCAGTGGTCGGCGGAAGGTGCACGTGCCCGTCGACCTGGGACTGGACCGCAGCGACGCACGGATGCACGCCAAGACCGTAGGATCCTACGCAGTGCCGTAGGGGACCGCACCGCCACTTCCCAGCAAATTAGGGACACTGTTGCTCCTGGGGTATCGGCGAGGACCATTCGCAACCGTCTCCATGAAGCTGGGCTACGGTCCCGCACACCGTTAGGCCGTCTTCCGCTCACGCCCCAACATCGTGCAGCCCGCCTCCAGTGGTGTCGCGACAGGCGTGAATGGAGGGACGAATGGAGACGTGTCGTCTTCAGCGATGAGAGTCGCTTCTGCCTTGGTGCCAATGATGGTCGAATGCGTGTTTGGCGCCGTGCAGGTGAGCGCCACAATCAGGACTGCATACGACCGAGGCACACAGGGCCAACACCCGGCATCATGGTGTGGGGAGCGATCACTTACACTGGCCGTACACCACTGGTGATCGTCGAGGGGACACTGAATAGTGCACGGTACATCCAAACCGTCATCGAACCCATCGTTCTACCATTCCTAGACCGGCAAGGGAACTTGCTGTTCCAACAGGACAATGCACGTCCGCATGTATCCCGTGCCACCCAACGTGCTCTAGAAGGTGTAAGTCAACTACCCTGGCCAGCAAGATCTCCTGATCTGTGCCCCATTGAGCATATTTGGGACTGGATGAAGCGTCGTCTCACGCGGTCTGCACGTCCAGCACGAACGCTGGTCCAACTGAGGCGCCAGGTGGAAATGGCATGGCAAGCCGTTCCACAGGACTACATCCAGCATCTCTACGATCGTCTCCATGGGAGAATAGCAGCCTGCATTGCTGCGAAAGGTGGATATACAATGTACTAGTGCCGACATTGTGCATGCTCTGTTGCCTGTGTCTATGTGCCTGTGGTTCTGTCAGTGTGATCATGTGATGTATCTGACCCCAGGAATGTGTCAATAAAGTTTCCCCTTCCTGGGACAATGAATTCACGGTGTTCTTATTTCAATTTCCAGGAGTGTACATACATCATTTGATTGAGAGCGTGGGCAGCAATCTGCAGTTGTTTTCTGATGATGGTGTAGTGTACGGTAATCTGTCGAATTTGAGTGACTATAGGAGGTTACAAGATGACGTAGTGACTGGAGGAGGATACGGCTTAGACAAAGTTTTTAGTTGGCACGATGAACTTCAGCTAAATGTAGAAAATTGCAAATTAATGCTTACGAGCAGGAAAAAAAAATCCGTAATACTCGCATACATCGTTATTAGTGCCCTGCTTGACTCAGTTATGTCGTTTAAATATCTGGATATAACGTTGCAACGCGATATGAAATGGAACTAGCCTGTGTGATTTGTTGTTGGAAGGGCAAATAGTGGACGTCGGCTGACTGGGAGAATTCTAGGAAAGTGTGGTTCACCTGTAAAAGAGAACATGTATAGGACGTTAATGCGACCTATTCGTGAGAGTGTTTAGGATCCGTAAGAGGTTGGATAAAGAAAGACATCGTAGCAATTCAGAGGAGGGCTGCTAGATCTGTTACTAGTGCGTTCGAATAACAAGCATGTGTTTTGGAGATGCTTCGGGCACTCAAACTCGAATCTCTCAAGGGAAGGAGATGTTCTTTTCGAGGCATAGTATTGAGAAAATTTAGAGAACGCGAAGCTGAATGCAGACCTATTCTACTGTCTGCATCAAACACTGCACGTAAGGACCACGAATATAAGGTACGAAAAATAAGAGCTCATCCGGAGGCAAGAAGATAGTCGCTTTCCCTGTTCTGTTTACGGGTGGAACAGGAAAAGGGAATGACGAGTAGTGGTACGGGGGTACCGTCTGCCACGTGCTGTATGGTGGCTTGCAGGATATCGATATACACTCCTGGAAATTGAAATAAGAACACCGTGAATTCATTGTCCCAGGAAGGGGAAACTTTATTGACACATTCCTGGGGTCAGATACATCACATGATCACACTGACAGAACCACAGGCACATAGACACAGGCAACAGAGCATGCACAATGTCGGCACTAGTACAGTGTATATCCACCTTTCGCAGCAATGCAGGCTGCTATTCTCCCATGGAGACGATCGTAGAGATGCTGGATGTAGTCCTGTGGAACGGCTTGCCATGCCATTTCCACCTGGCGCCTCAGTTGGACCAGCGTTCGTGCTGGACGTGCAGACCGCGTGAGACGACGCTTCATCCAGTCCCAAACATGCTCAATGGGGCACAGATCCGGAGATCTTGCTGGCCAGGGTAGTTGACTTACACCTTCTAGAGCACGTTGGGTGGCACGGGATACATGCGGACGTGCATTGTCCTGTTGGAACAGCAAGTTCCCTTGCCGGTCTAGGAATGGTAGAACGATGGGTTCGATGACGGTTTGGATGTACCGTGCACTATTCAGTGTCCCCTCGACGATCACCAGTGGTGTACGGCCAGTGTAGGAGATCGCTCCCCACACCATGATGCCGGGTTTTGGCCCTGTGTGCCTCGGTCGTATGCAGTCCTGATTGTGGCGCTCACCTGCACGGCGCCAAACACGCATTCGACCATCATTGGCACCAAGGCAGAAGCGACTCTCATCGCTGAAGACGACACGTCTCCATTCGTCCCTCCATTCACGCCTGTCGCGACACCACTGGAGGCGGGCTGCACGATGTTGGGGCGTGAGCGGAAGACGGCCTAACGGTGTGCGGGACCGTAGCCCAGCTTCATGGAGACGGTTGCGAATGGTCCTCGCCGATACCCCAGGAGCAGCAGTGTCCCTAATTTGCTGGGAAGTGGCGGTGCGATCCCCTACGGCACTGCGTAGGATCCTACAGTCTTGGCGTGCATCCGTGCGTCGCTGCGGTCCGGTCCCAGGTCGACGGGCACGTGCACCTTCCGCCGACCACTGGCGACAACATCGATGTACTGTGGAGACCTCACGCCCCACGTGTTGAGCAATTCGGCGGTACGTCCACCCGGCCTCCCGCATGCCCACTATACGCCCTCGCTCAAAGTCCGTCAACTGCACATACGGTTCACGTCCACGCTGTCGCGGCATGCTACCAGTGTTAAAGACTGCGATGGAGCTCCGTATGCCACGGCAAACTGGCTGACACTGACGGCGGCGGTGCACAAATGCTGCGCAGCTAGCGCCATTCGACGGCCAACACCGCGGTTCCTGGTGTGTCCGCTGTGCCGTGCGTGTGATCATTGCTTGTACAGCCCTCTCGCAGTGTCCGGAGCAAGTATGGTGGGTCTGACACACCGGTGTCAATGTGTTCTTTTTTCCATTTCCAGGAGCGTAGATGTAGATATACATCATTGTACAGGCCTGAGTCAAAACCTGCTAAATTGACAATAGACGAACTGGAACGATTGTTCTGACCATACTGCAGAAAGAAATACAAGAACTCGACTAATAAGGTAGCTGACTTTGAAGATGTGATGAATAATTTAGTGCATGATACTACTGACCTGCCGTCTTGCACAGTTTTACATGGAAAAGAACTTGACAGTATTTTCTATAAGATGATTAATTTTCCTTCACAAACTGAATTAACCGCCAAAGAAGGAAACCAAATGACCTTCAACCAGATGGACAAGACAGCAATGACAAGGAAAGATAGATATGTCCGTTTTGGTGAAATCCATTGTAATACGATCATGTTTCAAATCTTCATTGGTCGAAAATAAGAAATTTTTGCATTATTACTTGGGGCCATTTAGAACTTGGAGGACAGTGTGTCCTAATTCCGTTGAGTTAGAGAAATTTAGTAGCGAAAATTATATTGTACTTCATGCTTTGGAGAATATTAAATTGTACTCTCGATACATGAAAGAGAATAAATATGTAAATGAATAAAATTGTAGAAACGATATCGTCATGTTATGCTTGTCTTGGGGTGTAATATAAGAAACTGGTTGAGGATTTCCCCTGTTAGTTGTTAGTGAATTATCAGTAATGGCTGATTAGAGGACAAATTTATTTAGTGTGTGCAAAATGGCAGTAGGTGGTTGGTTGAACTATACTGTATCTCACGTTACATCAAGACTTGCGTTTGATTGTTAACCTCATGACGCCCCAGTGTGAGTTTTGTTTTGAGATGATACTGATCGCTGTTCCCTCTCCGTGTTTACGAGGTACCAATCTGCGACGAGATGTGACCGCCATATCGGATCGAGCAACACGGAGGGTAAGGGGAGATCTATGATGTCACAACACACATGTTCAACAATTAGCGACCCTTCAACTGATAGGTGCACTGATCCATGCTGCACGCAACAGCTACTTACGTGACAGCTCTGCGTAGCTGGCTGAGGCATCGTCAGAATGTAGCATGGTGCCCGTTTGTTTATCAGCACAGTCATAATGAGTCTGAGTGACGATGCGACGCTTCAGTTTCATGTGACGTGGTTGTATTTTTTGTTAGGCTACTATAAAAAATTACAGAGTACCCACGATTACAAGGAAAAAGTGTGATAAAAATCCTCAACACGTTGTTGTTGTTGTGGTCTTCAGTCCTGAGACTGGTTTGATGCAGCTCTCCATGCTACCCTATCCTGTGCAAGCTTCTTCATCTCCCAGTACTTACTGCAACCCAAATCCTTCTGAATCTGCTTAGTGTATTCATCTCTTGGTCTCCTTCTACGATTTTTACCCTCTACGCTGCCCTCCAATGCTAAATTTGTGATCCCTTGATGCCTCAGAACATGTCCTACTAACCGGTCCCTTCTTTTTGTCAAGTTGTGCCACATACTTCTCTTCTCCCCAATTCTATTCAATACTTCATCATTAGTTATGTGATCTACCCATCTAATCTTCAGCATTCTTCTGTAGCACCACATTTCGAAAGCTTCCATTCTCTTCTTGTCCAAACTATTTATCGTCCATGTTTCACTTCCATACATGGCTACACTCCATACAAATACTTTCAGAAACGACTTCCTGACACTTAAATCTATACTTGATGTTAACAAATTTCTCTTCTTCAGAAATGCTTTCCTTGCCATTGCCAGTCTACATTTTATATCTTCTCTACTTCGACCATCATCAGTTATTTTGCTCCCCAAATAGCAAAACTCCTTTACAACTTTAAGTGTCTCACTTCCTGATCTAATTTCCTCAGCATCACCCGACTTAATTCGACTACATTCCATTATCGTTGTTTTGCTTTTGTTGATGTTCATTTTATATCCTCCTTTCAAACACTGTCCATTCCGTTCAACTGCTCTTCCAAGTCCTTTATTGCACAAAAGGTGCATATTTGAACATATCGTATTTTGAGGAATATCTTTATTCATGTAATTGAATCTGTAGAATGCATGCCACAACGCTAATATAGCCTCCTTGTATTTTCTTTTTCTATCTCTCAGTTTATTACCTATTACTTTTAGTACATTTCTAGTTTATTTATTTTGTGCATTCATTCTAAATATGTTGAGATTATTTTCCTTAGTTCCCACTCAACAATTTAACTTTCGTTTACTCTGATGATATTCTAATTATGGCCTAAGCAAAGTGGTATCCACTCATCTGCATTACAGATGAAATAATACGTTTTTATGGACGTATAAACATAGAAATGGTGCATTAGTACCTGCCTGTTAATTAAGTGGTATGTTACTGTTTGTCACAGGTGCTTAAGGCCTACAGTTTTATTTTTTATCTTTCTCTACCAGTATTTTCATGGTAATAATGTAAAGAATTTCCTAACAATGTCACGGACGCTTTACCTGTAAGGACATAATTTTATGTGGTTTAACTACTCATTGTGAATATTTTAGAAGCTTGTCAATTTAACAGCACGTATTAAATTTCTGTTTTGTCTTTTCTGCCTACTGAGGCCCTTCATAAGTGATCAACATCACACTGAAACTTTATCTCGCTATACATTTCCAGTCGAAATTCATTTTTTTAAGGTATGGGGACAGGTGTGGATCCTATATCCTCAGATGTCGAAATATTTCTCATTATATAAACATATGACCGACCTGCTTCTTCGCAATGTTATTTTACAGCTGCTTCTGGTTTTGCCGAAGTAGAATTACTAAGTATTTGCTGCGCTCTAACAGTGTTTTGAATAAATTCTGGTAGTTATGGTTGAGCCACGAGCACTTAGCTTATCAGTCTAGCGGAATACAGTCCTAGGTTCCGTGCCCAGAGATAGGGTTCAGACACTATTCGAATGAAATGGTTAATTCGCTTGAATGTGATTATCCATGCTGCATTTGTTTACTTGATAGTTTCTGAGTGAAAAGATCGATGTCGTATGGTGGTGTGTGGAATAACGCTAGCCCGTGCGTATTTATAAGTGTTCGCTATGAGTAATGCTTTCAGGAATAAACCGTAAAATTCGTGATCTGCCAACAGTAACAGCTGGTAATCGAATGTGCCATTATCCGCTTTCCTAAATCATCAGACATTGGAATATGTGTTTTTAAATTAATAGAGTTGAGAGACGCAATAACATCGTCGTAATGTAGCACGCCCTAGTGGTCGTGTTGTAAACTTATAAAAAGTCTCAAACTTGTCTAAGTATGTTTGGGAGTAATGTAGATAATTATGGCTGACTTGAAATATTTTCACGTATAGAAAGGAAAGAAAAAGGTGTTTTGTACAATTCATGCTACGGCTTGCGAGGTAGTTTAAATAATGGTATACGCTATATATCGTCGCATTCTCTGCGTATTTGATCAGTTAACTCAAAAATGTGTGCTATTAACATGTTTTGCCACCATTTCGTTGATTGTTGCTCTGAAATTATAACTATTGAGTCAAGGAATATACATGGAATCAGGGATGTGGTTTTTTTTTAATAAAATGCTAGTCGTAATTTATATATTTTATTGTACAATAAAACATTTACTGGGAAGAAACAGTGATTTTTCTGGTTTCTAACATCTAAATTACATAAAACAGAACTTAGGCCAGATTACAGACAGTACACAAAACTTACAGCAATTGTGTTTCTGAGTAGTGACGGTGAAACTGTCATACTTTACATAATTATGGGCATGTATGAAACGAGAATTAAAATACAAGGCTGTACTAAACATGAGATGAAAGAAGGGAACACACCGTTTAGGTACAAGAATAGTTCTTAAGGTTTTGTATGGCTCTAACACCGCTGAAGTTATTACAGAAAAAAATACACACCTTTACACGTATACGAAGAACATTAGTAGAAGAATATGAAATTTTCTATTGCACAGAGTATCGGGAGAAAGAACAGTTAGTTTCAGGAACTCCTTTTACACTTAGAATTTGGACTTTGGTTACAACTGACAAGCAGCGTCAACTGGCCGTTGCTCTTCAATACACGAATAGTAAGAATCAAACACCTAATAACTAATACTGAAGCAGTGGGAAAGGGTGGGGAAAACATTTTGGACAGATGATTTTGCCATGTTAAAACAAACACCAAAATTACACCTAAGAATCGTAGTACTTTGTTTCTAAGTGGTATGGAACATGCGTTTCTGTATCTGTGTAGTACTGTTTGCGAAATCTCTGTGATACATAATGGTTATAAAGTAAATTTGAGCTTCTCGCACGATGAATTGATATACTGCAATAATACAGGGAACGTTTGAAAAGTCGTAAATCCTCTGATAAAAAATAAATCACATCTCTTACATTAATGAAAATTACGCTTTTATATAAACTCAGAGGAGATATAGAGACATATAAACTCAACATCTTTGGAACTTTTATTATTTCATTCTCTTTAAACCCGTTTTAAATTACAGTGGATTACGTTCTAGCATTTAGTTACGCTTACCGCAGCAATTGACGATTGCTTGATTACAACAACTTTCACACTTATTATTGATTGTACTGCATTAATTGTACGTGATCCAAAAATAAAGTTCAGAAATAATTAGACACCACTTTACCATGCGTCTTAATTTATACACCATACTATATTTACATATCCATTCAATCTAAAAAAATCGTGTACATATTTATCTATTTTGATTCACTCGGCGTAAAATGTTCCTCTATTAAATATCTCTATTGGTGACAGGCTCATTAAGCATTTATTGTTCTTTATGGAATACACAAAGACCCGTGTATCCCTTTATCACTGAATTAAAGAACTTCTGACAGAACTTTGCCCTGCCGCTTTAGGGAAAAATGCATATAATTACTATCGTATTATTTCTTAGATAGGTACGGATTTGCAAAGCGTTTCGTTTTTCTGGGCTGAGGAAGATGATGGCAGAGTTAAGGAAATATTTTGCCCCTAATGGATATGTATAAAGTGAGTGGTTCCGTTGACAGTGGTTTCCTTGTTGCTGATGACAGAATTCACAGCTGCAGTAAAAACTTGGAAGCACTTTCGATTACAAAAGAGAAAGTAGCTACTGAATAAATATTCTTTAGTCGTCCCTTCATAAACCGTTCCACAGTGTAAAGGTTTTGTTACCAAATGAGTTTTTCCTACGTTGTTATTGCCAATGTCGCGCTAAGGCATTCTCTTTGAGGGCGAGAGTAAAGACAAAACAGATTCGACATAGCAGGTTATAATGAAAATTTATAATTCTTATTACCACTGCGTAATTCGAACTTTTTGCGTCCAATAAAATGTATGGAACGGGCTCCGGGAATTGGTGATTGAATTTTCAAAGACCTCCTATTTAATTTGTCCCAGTATCTGTAAGTAGGACAAAGAGGGAAAGAAACAGTTACAAGTACAATGGCAGTGAATTCATTTAAAAATAATAACAAAAACCAGACGTTACTATAAATTTACATTTGACAATCATCCTGTACCTTTTGAGTACTTCATAACATTTATGAGTAGATCCAATCTCTCTTTCCTTCTATGGAATTTGCACATCGCACAAAGATCGAGTCCGGATTCGCTCTTAAAATTTGAGGAAAATTAAGCTGTGTGAATTTGTAGATAGGGCGTTCTGTTAATGGTGGTCAGTACTTTTAGCCTCACTAAATACACGGCAAGAAAAGCGGTGGATACGTTGCGAAAAATATGCTTGTTTGTACGACAGACTTTCTTAAAACAATGACCTCTCATGTGCCATAAAATAATCATCAGTCCGCTGAAGGGCTTTTAAGCTGAGTGAGACCTAAGGTCTTGTTTTCTTTAGTTCGCATAATTTTATACAAAATTTAAAAACGCATATAAAACGTCTTGGTTTTTCAAGGACTAAGTCTACCTTGTTCCTTTGAAACAATACTGTAGCGTAACTGTGAAACCACATTATACCTGTTGGAGTACACACTCAAAATTCACTATTACATTATTATATTCGGAATGCCTTTTAGGGCTTTTCATTACTAGAGTCCTTCAGTGACGAATAGTGAGCGATGAACATGAAGCAGAGTTCTGTTAAAGTCTCCGTATGTTGTGCGAATGGTATATAGTAGATGATTATGTATAGTCACCAAAGCCACTGCAAATCTGTTAAGGTTCGTTATACTTCATCAAACGCAATTTCAGACTTGAATGACAAAATTAGAACCACAACATTTCTTTCACTGATCCTGACAATAGGTCATATTGTGTACAAATATTATGATAGTTATTCATATGTTATTACGGTATTTCAAGATGATGTCATAACTTTCTGTGTTAACACCCCGAGCTCCGCTGAACACGAAGTTGTTTGAGGACACTTCCTATTGCTTACGCCACAAAGCTGCAGCTGTCTGACGTCATTTCTGCTTGCACCACCACTGAGACGACTACGTTAAGAGTTTCAGACACTGATATTTGTGGCATCTGCTGCATAATTCCTATGGTGCGACAAACGGAAGATGCTATTTTCTTTCTGCGTGTAGTTAGTAACTGCTGAGACCACAAATTTCATGGTGGCCTGCGACGGTCACAAGAGCCATTCCGAAAGGAACGCCTCCGATTTTTTTCTGGGTTGGCTAAGTGTCTGAGCTATATTGGTGTAGAAAGAATTTTTGAATTTTCCTGCTAATATATAGTTCTTTCGACGTTCTGCGAGAGGTAACAGCAGCAAGGGGGCACTCCAGAATGGTACTCGTGTCTCACCTAGTGAGGTATAAGAACATATATGTATACAAAACCGTATACGGGCGTCAGTCACTTATTTATTTTTCCTCGAGGCGTTTCGATGGTTTACACCCTCATCTCCAAGAGGAGTATTATGTAGTTACATTGTTGGTGTTAGTGAAAAGCACAGACGCCTTCTCATTGCAGCAGACCAAATGCAAGTCGGGTTACTTTTGATAGTTTGAATGGAAGTAGCGTACAAAAAATACCGCATACTGCAACATACGGCAACTGTTCTTGTGTGTAGTTTGGGGTTTTCGGGCGCTAAACAGCATGGGCAACTGTTCTTGACTGTACATTTATTTTCACTATCACTCAAAGATGCTATAACAAAACATGTTTGCAGTGACAGTATAAACAAATATACAGTGAAGAAAACATGCCACGAGTAAGAGTATGCAGTATATTTTCGATTCTACTTGCATTCAAAAGACGCAGCATAACATGCCTTGCCCTTGGTCTGCTGCTATAGAAAGGTACCAGTGCTGTAACATCAGCAATGTAACTGCATCCCAACGTCATGGTGTGAACTGTTGAAAAGCGTAGTGGAAAAATAAATAAGTGATCGACGCAGTAAACTGTTTTATTTATATTATCAATAGTCCAACGTCTCATGATGTAGGCCTTTATGGACGAAATATTCAAACATTTACGTGTCATTGAACTTGTAATGTGCTGTACAAACTGTGACAAGTGCAATACATCGACGCTTATTTGAGTAATGTGGGGACAATATAGTAAATGTTAATAATCTGAGGCGGTGGATACTGCGTTTCAGAAGTGAAAATCCAATGCACAAGCTAGACCCCGATTGATTCTGGTCAGCAGCCATTCGTCATCATGAACAGATTTTCGATAAACTCATCCGTGATGATCGCTGGATTACGAAGAAGGAATTGTTATTACAGCTGAATATCGGCTGCTATGCCGTCGAGAAGATGTTACGTATTCTTAATTAACACAATGTGTATGCTAGATGGATCTTGCACATGTTTACACAGGACAAAGAAAGGTCACTGCATGCAAATTTGTCAGAATCTTCGGGACCAATACAGGGATGAAGATAATTTTCTTACAGCATAAGGACGGAAAATGAGACGTGGTAGCACGACTACTGGCCGAAATACAAAACACAATCCATGGACTGACGACATGAGAATCCTCCAACAGAAGAAACGTTCGGAACACAGCTGTCTGCAGGAAAACTGAAATTCCTAGCCGTTAGCGGTCGGCAGAATGTGCTTCTCTTAGGAATCTTGGAGACTACAGCACAAGGCTGCCACAAGATGATATTGACCACGTAGAAAACCCGAAATTCCAGAGTCGAGCCAGGAATGGAGGCCAGTTTTAGCTTGCAACAAGATACCGCCATCCAAACAACGGCTTTGCGTGCACGGATTCGTCACAAGTTTGTCTAGATTGTCCAACGACATCCACTGTCGCCCGGTAAGAGAGTGGCTAGCCTCATTGGTTCAGATTTTTACGAACGCGGTATTACGGCTTTGGTTCGTTATTTTACTATGTCAAAATGTCAATATCTAGCTGAAATCTCGTTCTCGTTAATTGCTCTTGCTGCTCTTGTGCTTCCTGTACTTGTTGTATTTATCATGAAAATAAATTGGAGGCATTACTTTAGGAATGGGTCTCATGAAACAACAGATACTAGGCTGAGGGCAGATGAAGCCAAAATATCAACGGTTTCATCTAATTTGGTTCACTTCTTTCCTCGGATTAAACCATTGACATTAGTTGAAGTTCATTAACTGAATCTGAGCTCCAAAGTTCTACAGTTTGATCTGCATGCAATTACTGTCATGCGTGTGGCTGCTGAAGTTATTTGAGACTGATGCAGTGGTACAAAATTGGAGCCAAAGCTCCAGAAACACAAATTTATGTTAGTGGGACATCTACAACGGTTATGGATATTGTTCATAGTTGAAACAAATGCTACAGTTGTAAAAAATGTTTATTACTGAAGTTATGCACAGTCCCGATTCGGGGTCTCTGCGCCATCTGCAGGTAGAATAACAAATTAAAAATGGAACTGTATACCTGAGAAGTTAATAAATAGTTACAATTGTGGTAGACCAAACTGATCGTCGGTTTGCCTTTCGAAAGTGTAGCTATTAATGACTTAGTTTTAGCCCTGGTCTGATGCTCCTGGCGTTTCATATAGAATCAGATTCGGCTCTATTTACGTTTATACAGGCTCTATGCCGTCACCGGTGCTTGCAGCACATGACTGACTTCCTTCAGACACATTTGAAATCTGGTTTAATCGTGTTCACTTTTCGATACTCCATCTGATGAACCATGTATGTCAGATGTGTGGCCGTTTGACTTGACTTGGACATGTACACATTGTACTAATTTTACGTTTGTCATCGTAGCATATAGATTTGTGACCATCTTTGTTTTTTTACTACTGTTAGCCCGTCATGGGTTTGACTGCTCTGTCTTATGGTTTCATTTTTAATTTACAGCTGCACCTGAAGATGGAGCTGAGACTCAGTAACCGGGTTGCGTATAACTTCAATAATAGCGTATAACTTCAATAATAAAACTTTTGCACGACTATTGCGGTAATTTGTATTATGAACACACCTCTACGGTCGTTTGTATGCAATGAATATTTGGAAGTTGTATTGAGTTGGTGACTGACGCGATTGTCACACGGAAAGTTCTGTTTACGAGGTTCTCTTTCTGCAAGTGGGCGAATCAGTCACAGAACCGGTAGTTTGAGTATACAGCCCGAGTATTTTTGTTACAGCCACTCCGGACGACTTGTGGGTTCCGTGGCAGTGGGACGACTTGCGTCCCCGCCGGTGTCGCCTCAGATGACGTCCTCCGACTGGACGTTGTTGATGCTGACTTCGGTGGTGGCGGCGCCGCGCAGCTGCTGGTGGTTGGGCAGGCCGTCGGAGGAGCCGTTGCTGTCGCCGGCGGCGGCGCCGTTGCCGGGGGCGGCGTTGGCGCGCCGCCCCCTGGTCCGCCCCCGCGAGCGCAGACAGGCGAGGTGGCCGTGGCCCAGCAGCAGCCACATGCAGCACGCCTGCAGCGTCAGCTTGAAGGCGGCGCGGAAGTCGCGGTTGAAGTAGGCGTAGATGAGCGGGTTCAGCGCCGAGTTGAAGTAGCCGACCCAGAAGACGGCCGCCACCACCACGGGCGGGCAGTAGCAGCGCTCCTCGCCGCACAGCGTCGTGATGATGTACCTGCACACACACACACACACACATATTGCCACACTTTTGTTTCTACAGGGTGGCGCAGATGGATCGGGTGGTTTTGAAGTGGACTGTACGTCTGGAGGGGGGGAGCCAGGTGTTCGGCGACTTCGTCCTGTGGTGGGGGGGGGGGGGGGACGGGAAGTTTCAGTTGCAGGCTGGCAGTCAGTCGCGATGGCTACGTGGTCCGTTGAGCATCGTGTTTTCGCAGTGGAAGAGTTCATACGCAATAACGAGTCAATTGTTGCTGTGACGCGTGCCTTTCGCCGGCGTTTCAACATCCCACCTCGCGGTAGTGTTCCTAAGCGAGATACGATATTGAGTTGGGTGCATAATTTCCGCACTACTGGTTCATGTGCTCCAAAATGGACGCCTAGACTGCCAACAATAACAACGCCTGAGAACGTGGAGCGTGTGAGACGCGATGTCACTGCGAGCCAACGTCGATCAACGAGACGTCGTGCTCAAGCTCTTGGAATGTCACGTCGGAGCCTTCAAAGGATTCTTAACGAAGAACTGAAATTCCACCCCTATAAAATCCTGTTGGTACAGAAGATTCTCCCAACAGACCATCTTCAAAGGCTTCAGTTTAGCCAACAGATGTTGGAGTTATTGGAAGATGTAAACCTGATTATCATGATGTCTGACGAGGCTCACTTTCACATTAACGGATACGTAAACAAGCAAAATTGCCGTTACTGGGCCGACACTAACCCAAGAGATCTACACCAACGGCCTCTCCATAGTGACAAAGTGACGGTTTGGTGTGGGGTTTCTAAGGTAGGGATAATTGGTCCTTACTTTTTTGAAAATGAAAGGGAGCAGGCGGTTACTGTTAATTCGCAGCGTTATGTGAACATGATTGAAGATTTTCTTCTCCCACAACTTGAAGAGAACAATTACGACATGGGCAATATGTGGTTCCAACAAGACGGGGCAACTGCACATACCGCTAGGATATCAATGCAAGCTGTACGCGCTCTGTTCCCTGGCCGTTTGATTTCCCGTAATGGAGATGTCCATTGGCCCCCTCGCTCACCGGACCTCACGGTATGTGACTTTTTCTTATGGGGCTATTTAAAAGCAAGGGTCTACATGAACAAACCCCGGACCATTCAGGAGTTGAAGGCAGCAATTCACACCGAAATCACATTAATTCCTGGTGATGTGCTTGAGCGGGCAATGCGGAACGTTAAGGACCGACTCCAAGAATGCGTCGCTCGAGAAGGAGGGCATTTGATGGATGTAATTTTTAAAAACTAACATTACTATTTTTTTGTTAATAAACTTCCATTGTAACTACACGTTTTGCACTTTATTTCAATCCAATACCTTTACAATTGACAGTTTGACAAGTATTTTAAAACCACCCGATCCATCTGCGCCACCCTGTATTTCACACTGAACAGGAGGCCACCCCATCATCCAGTAACCTACCGTCAAGCGATCACATGTTTCCATGCATGTCTTGTTGTTGTTGTGGTCTTCAGTCCTGAGACTGGTTTGATGCAGCTCTCCATGCTACTCTATCCTGTGCAAGCTTCTTCATCTGCCAGTACCTACTGCAACCTACATCCTTCTGAATCTGCTTAGTGTATTCATCTCTTGGTCTCCCTCTACGATTTTTACCCTCCACACTGCCCTCCAGTGCTAAATTTGTGATCCCTTGATGCCTCAAAACATGTCCTACCAACCGATCACTTCTTCTAGTCAAGTTGTGCCACAAAAATACAAAATGGCTCTCATGAAACAACAGATACTAGGCTGAGGGCAGATGAAGCCAAAACATCAACGGTTTCATCTAATTTGGTTCACTTCTTTCCTCGGATTAAACCATTGACATTAGTTGAAGTTCATTAACTGAATCTGAGCTCCAAAGTTCTACAGTTTGATCTGCATGCAATTACTTTCATGCGTGTGGCTGCTGAAGTTATTTGAGACTGATGGAGTGGTACAAAATTGAAGCCAAAGCTCTAGAAACATAAATTTATGTTAGTGGGACATCTACAACGGTTATGGATATTGTTCATAACTGAAACAAATGCTACAGTTGTAAAAAATGTTTATTACTGAAGTTATGCACAGTCCCGATTCGGGGTCTCTGCACCATCTGCAGGTAGAATAACAAATTAAAAATGGAACTGGTTTCTGTACAAACTGTAAATAGCCTTTCGCTCCCTGTATTTTACCCCTGCCACCTTCAGAATTTGAAAGAGAGTATTCTAGTTAACATTGTCAAAAGCTTTCTCTAAGTCTACTAATGCTAGAAACGTAGGTTTGCCTTTCCTTAATCTTTCTTCTAAGATAAGTCGTAAGGTCAGTATTTCCTCACGTGTTCCAACATTTCTACGGAATCCAAACTGATCTTCCCCGAGGTCGGCTTCTACCAGTTTTTCCATTCGTCTGTGAAGAATTCGCGTTAGTATTTTATGCATGTCTTAAAACGTTTAAATTCGATTAGCCTCGGTGTACGTCTGTCCACTACCATGCAGTACACTCTAAGATAAAAGAGGTCCCACCACGTACCAAGAGCTGGCAGCGGTAGCTGAGCGGTTCTAGGCCCTTCAGTCCGGAGCCTCGCGGCTGCTACGGTCGCAGGTTCGAATCCTGTCTCCGGCATGGATGTCTGTGATGTCCTTAGGTTAGTTAGGTTTAAGTAGTTTCTAAGTCTAGGGGACTGATGACCTTAGATGTTGTAAGTAGGCTGTTTAGGTTTTCTTATTGGTAACGCCACGTAGCACGCTGTATGAAAATCACTTGCTGTGCTGCGTGCAGTCTGTGGCTGGTTGGCATTGTTGTAATACTCGCCATTGTAGTGTTGGGCAGCTGGATGTGAACAGCGCGTAGCGTTGCGCTCATTTCACTGCACACATTTCTGTTGGTCATAGTAATGCACAATATGTGAGAAGTTGGGACTGTTAGTGTTTGCACGTGTGTTACTAATTCAGCAAGGGACTGGATAACAGCATTGCTGGTTCTAAGGACAATTCCAAAAACTTTGTGCGTGCACAAGTGGTCGTTTATGGACTTGCTAACGTCTCTGCAAGACTCTTCGATGGTGATTGTGCACCTGCACAGTCGCAGCAGATGGCTGCTGGCCATCTCTACAAGGACTACAGTGGGTCTACACCTTTGATGACCCACCAATACAATTATTTCTACAAGGACTACAGTGGGTCTACACCTTTGCTGACTCACCAATACCATTATCTCTACAAGGACTGCTGTGGGTCTGCACCTCTGGTGGCCCACCAATACCATACTCTCTACCAGGACTACAGTGGGTCTGCTCTGTGATGACCTACCTACCAATATTCTTCAAAACGTCGAATGACTCTGCTGTGGGTTTGCTCTGTTGTGGCCCATTACCTGTCTGCATGTCAAGAGTCAGCACTGTCTTTCCGTTGGAAGGACAACACTACCTCTTCAAGACTGCATGGAAATCCACTACTTCTGTGTGCAATTTCTTTTACTAATGAGACTTTGTGAAAAAAAACTGTAATTCCTATTATGATGAATGATCAGGACTATCTTTATGGACTGTGAGAAAATTTTAGCTTTTGACCAACATTGTATCAATAAGTGTGTGCATTTGATTTCTTTGTTATTGTAATTATGAAAAATTTTATCAAATCATTATTGGCCACTGCCCAAAACAATTTGTAAAATTTTTTGTGGGGAGCATGGGGGCTATGTAAGTAGGCTGTTTATGTTTTCTTATCAGCAACGTTACGTAGCGCTCGGTATGACAATCACTGGCTGTGCTGTGTGCAGTCTGTGGCTAGTTGCTAGTTTGCATTGTTGTCTGCCATTGTAGTGTTGGGCAGCTGGATGTGAACAGCGCGTAGCGTTGCGCAGTTGGAGGTGAGCCGCCAGCAGTGGTGGATGTGGGGAGAGAGATGGCGGAGTTTTGAAATGTGTAATACTGGACGGCATGAACTGTTATATATATTATGATTATTAAGGTAAATACATTGTTTGTTCTCTATTAAAATCTTTCATTTGCTAACTATGCCTATCAGTAGTTAGTGCCTTCCGTAGTTTGAATCTTTTATTTAGCTGGCAGTAGTAGCGCTCGCTGTATTGCAGTAGTTCGAGTAACCAAGATTTTTGTGAGGTAAGCGATTTGTGAAACGCATAGGTTAATATCTGTCAGGGCCATTCTTTTGTAGGGATTTCTGAAAGTCAGATTGCGTTGCGCTAAAAATATTGTGTGTCAGTATAAGCACAGTCATGTATAATTGTTGAAAGGGGACGTTTCAATGTTAAGTCCCATAGTGCTTAGAACCATTCTTGAACGTACCAAGAAGGAACTGTCCGAATGGGACGGGAATCGGTAGACGCTATATTCACGTACACACAAACAATGACTACATTTTAAGAACAATTTAAGAAGAGGAATTTCACAAACTGGGCAAGTCAGTAACACGGCGGTCACCATCTCGCCCTTATGCAAGCATTTATTGGGCTTGGCATTGATCGACAGAGTTGTTGGATGTCATTCTCAAGGATAGCGTGCAAAATTCGGTGCGTCAGATCGTCAAAATCCCAACATGGTACGGGGGACGTGCCCACAATGCTCCAAATGTTCGTAAGTGGGAAAAGATTATAGTGTCCCCAGTGAAATAATACGAAAAGACTTAAAAAAACAGTGTTCATAAAGAAGAGACATATAAAAATTGAATAATATACATTTTTCTCGTGTATCCGTATTATAATAATTTCTCTGTGTAAGTTTCGAGGGTAAAGAAATATAACAAAATCATCTAAAGAGACGACAAGATATGTTCTTTTGTTAATTTTATAGTCGTCTTCACTTTTTCTCTTGTCTTGGTTGCGTACAGACGGACATCTTGCGAATGTTGGCCAATGTAAGCATATTTGTACTAATTAAGCAGATAATATATTGATTTAATATCATTGTTCACTTTTAATTTGTAAGAGGTGATCCCGATTTCATGTCCGCCTTGCTTTGAATTAACCTACATTCGAGTAATTTACAGTTCAACAATCTCAGCGGCCGATGCAGCCAACGATGCCATTACGTGGCGATATTAACTTATAAAAAAAATAGCGGAAGCGAAAAACTCGCCGGCTATTAACATAATGTACGTTTTTCTCCACACCCGCCCGACGTTGCAGAAAATATGTAGCTTTAAGATTCTTATTTTCAGTACCACAGCCGAGAGCCAGAGCCAGGTTAACGGAGGTATGAAGAAATACCCTCGCGCGTCTGTGGGCCGCAATTGTAATTAATAACTAAAGATTTTTTGCTTTAAAGTGCACTTACTAGCCGAGGAAATTAATATGAAAAGTTCATTCCATTGTTCAACTTTTATACTCATGTTTCAAGATTCAGCGAGTCTAATTCCACTGAAGATCAATACTGTTAAAAAAAGAGAACTTCACAAAAGCGTTTAATTGTAAATCAAAATTAAAATGAAGTCGGCAACAATCAACGTTACCAATAAATAATATATTAAATTACGACGGCCGACGGACGCGAGAGGATTCGGCGACCTTTCTGGCATGCATGAAGACAACGGTAGAAACTCTTGCCGTGTGCGGGTGGGAATTATCTCACCGAAATAGTAAGCCCACGACGGCTCGCCATGAAGGGCAACAGAACGGGGCGTAGAATAGGGGCATCGTACCACTTGACTTTAAGGGTGCCACATATGACAACCATAGGGGACTTTCTATGAAAACAAATGTTACCCCAGACCATCACTCCTGAATGCCAGGTCGCGTGGCAGGTGACAAACAGGTTGGTATCGCATCACTGTCTGGGGTGACTTCATGTAGCTCTTCAGCCTGGAATATCACTGACTGGAGTAAAACTGTCATCAGTGATGAGTACCGTTTCTAACTGAGGCCCAATGACAAGTCAAAACGTCGTCCCAGACAGCGGTCGGACACCAGCCTTACTGTCGCCCGCCGTATTGGCCCGAAAACCTGGAGTGATGTTCTGGGGTACCATTTCTTTTGGTAACAGGACCCCTTCGGTTATCTTCCGAGCAACTTCTCGTTTTGTTGCCCTTCTGGAAAGTCATCCAAAACTTTTATTTCGGCCAGATAGTGGCCGCTTGCACACGGCGAGAGCTTGTACTACTGGTCTTCCTGCTTGTCAAATCCTACTTTGTCCAGCAAAACTCCGGATCACTACCCGACTCAGAAACTTTGGAGGATTATCGGTAGGGCCCTCCAACTTTCTCGGGACTTTGACGATCTGACGCGCAAATTGCACAGAATTTGACGCACTACCATTCAAGAGCACATCCAACAGTTTTATTTACAATGCCAAGCCGAATGACATCTTGCATAAGAAACTGAGATCGACCACCACGTTCTTGACTTGCTAAATTTGTGGAGCTCTTTCTCTTGAATTAATCATCCAAATGTTCTGAAATTCTTAACGTTTGCTTGTCTGTACATGTACATCACTTCCACCTATTTCTGTCCCATTTGAATATTTCCTTCGTGATGCATCCTTTTTTCCGTAGAATGAATTTATAAGTAACAATACTCCCACTCCCTGAAATTTTATTAAATAATTTTATTCACAATCGCCACTTCGAACAATTATGCCATTCTCGATATGGAGAGTGTAAATGCATAATGGTTCGTTTCAACGTTTCAATCATATACACATATTCCATGTGTATAATTTGCTAACGTCGATTATAGATTTAAATGTTAGGAACTCTTGTCTGAAAGTATATGTATGGAGTGTAGCCATGTATGGAAGTGAAACATGGATGATAAATAATGTACACGAACAGACAATAGAAACTTTCGAAATGAGGTGGTACAGAAGAATGCTGAAAATTGTGTGGGTAGATGACATAACTTATAAGAGGAGGTACTGGATAGAAATTGGGAGAAGAGGAATTTGTGGCACAACTTGCCTAGAGGAAGGGATCGGTTGGCAGGACTCATTCAGAATCACCAAGTAATCGCCTATTTAGTAATGGAGCGAAGCGTGGATGGTAAAAATCGTAGAGGGAGACCGAGATCGGATACACTAAGCATATTCAGGAAGTAAGGTTGCAGTAGTTGCTCGGAGATGAAGGAGCTTGCACAGTCTCTGGACTGAAGACCACAACAACAACAACAACAACAATGAGGCAGCAGTCCTTGTTATTCATAAAAAAGAATGTAGCACTTCAAGTAACAATTACTTTTGTATCACTTCATATACGACCATGCTGTTCATCAGATGTGACAATGACAACCGACACTGAATTGTCAAACGTTACATCTGGCGGACACGAGTGAAAATTTTGAGGGCAGACGAAATTTCAGTCTATTTTCTTTCCCTATCAGGAAATTTGTAACCATCAATAAATAACAGCTTATGCAGCTACGGTTATTCTTTACCATTAACGCCTTCTGTCCTTTCTCATCCCTGTTAATGATACCTTGCGTTACCTACAATAGTTACTCGTAATATTTATCAATTTCATCTAATTTAGTATGTTACATTCTGAAGCAGGCTTCCGCCGTCATGAAAATGTGCAGGAGTCCATTTAACAATTCTGTAGTAATTTAAGTCGCACAAAATCAAGCTCAGAAATTTACTAAAAAGCTGAATAGTATGGCCAAATACCAAACAACTTTTGACGAAGTTAAAAAAAAATGAATCAATACTGAAAATGTGTAAAACTAATTCCACTGTTAAAACTTATGACAGATCAGGCAGGTGAAAAAAGCTCCTCTGTAGGCCACTATGAGGAGGGACTGCTGACAAAATGGCGCAAGAAGTAGGTGTCAATTAGGAACAAGACAAATGATGGACTCAGAGACTGAAATAAGTTTGGAATACATGCTATTAGACAAGGCAGATTGTTTAGATAACGTTCCTCAGAATTTCTAAAATCATTAGATGTGGCAATTTAGCGATTATTCGTGTCAGTGCGCAGGATTTGTGAGACTGGACACAGACCATCAGACTCTTGGAAGAGCGGTTCTAAGCCCTACAGTCTGAAGCCGCGCGACCGCTACGGTCGCAGGTTCAAATCCTGCCTCGGGCATGGATGTGTGTGATGTCCTTAGGTTAGTTAGGTTTAAATGGTTCTAAGTCCTAGGGGACTGATGACCTCAGAAGTTAAGTCTCATAGTGCTCAGAGCCATTTGAACTATTTGGAATCTCGGGAAAATGCATCCACACAATCTGGAAGATATTAAAGGCAGACAAATGGTAAGATCACAAAATCAGGGTAACAGCTGATGCATCCAGGTTGCGGATCGACGAATGCACAACAAAATTTGTGATCTATTAGATGACGACAGGTTATATTTATGAAAGAGAAAGGTCCTATAGATTTGGCTCTCTTGTTCCTTTCCTCATGACAATGGATATAAAACAAAAGAAGAATCAAGACACCTATTTTGGCGACATGTAAAAGTGAGCGAGACAACGTGATATTGTCTGAACCTGACTAATGCAGGCAAAGACACCATTCCTCACTGAATCTACTATCAGTTACTAAGCTTAATTTCAAGATGAATTTCTGAGATTGAACGTCTTTATGCAAGTAAATGACGGTCTGCGAGGAAATCGAGAAAAGAAGAGAGTCGAGTTGCTTGAGATATGATATTAAAAAGCACCGGAGGCTTAAATGGAAAACAGACTACGGGGAAGTTCTTAAGGATAGGCCACTTTTTTAGACATCGAAGAATAAATTGCACGATACTAGAAACAGGCACTGAGGACAATAACAACAGAGGTAAGACAGAGATGCCAACATCCAACAAATACACTTTCTACAAAAAAAGCGAAGCACCCAGAGCATATGGTTGAATGTCAATGTAAATTAGTGCACGTACTCACCATCGGCCGGTGGGTAATTGATTACAGTTTAATTCTCTGTGAGAGGTAGAACAGTCACCAGAGTGCGTTAATGTGGCGTTCAGTGTTTTTAGCAGGTCTGGTTAGATGTATAATGGGGTTGAACAGCGTCAGATGTTGCGTGATCATTTTAAACGAAACATAGATACCGTGCACTCGTATGAGACCAGATTATTTATTATTGTGGGTCTCCATTCGGTCGATTCTTGAAATTGCGTTTTATCAATTTTGTGAGGCCTCCGGATGTGACAGCCCGTTGCATGGGCACTTGACGGTAGGCATACTCGTCGTCAAGGGTCCAGTCGACCGCATCTGATCACCACAAGAGTGCGTCAAGCGTATCATATTACCTTTACAGTTGAGCCTGCCTACCGAGAACAGGTGCTAGTCTCCCTGCAACATCTCGCGCCACTGGTCGGACACTGGCGGTGCCGGACTAGGGGATTACCTCCCCATGCGTAGGCTTCCTTTAACGCAACACAAACACTTGCAATCTGAGTCGTGCTGTGGCAGGGAAGCATAGACGTCCGATGAATAGAGTCGCATTGTGTTCAGAGATGATTCTGCACTACTCTGGATAACCTTCGTCGTCGACTATGACCTTAGCAGAGGTCTCATTCTCACAGTGTTCTGGAGAGAAACAGCGGTGTTACTTCTGACGTCATGGTGTGGGTATTCAACGGGTATGAGTTCAGGTCATGACTGTTGTAAGTGGCTGAACTAAGGCGGAAATCTGATGGAGCAACGGTACGTCACGGACATCCTGCTTTCTCATGCGACTCCTTCGTGGTGCAGTTTTTCAACAGGTAAACGCTCGTCCCCACATGATAGTGTCTGTATGAACTATCTGCGTGATGTTCAAGTACTCCCATTGCCAGCATGACAACCAGCTGTGTCCCTGATAGAGCATGTGTCGTGCAGTCTCGGACATCAGCTCAGCCCCTGTGCCAGTACTCACGACAAGGCTAGTTACAAGAGTTAAGGCCAGGTTTTCTCAGGAGAGGATGCAACTGATTTTTGACACCCTTCCCAGCAGGATCAGTGTACGCGTCCAGTGTAAATGATTGCTACTCTCTGATGAAGAAATTGTCATGGGCGAGGTAGTTGTGGCGGGCCGCATCAAGCAAGATAACTGCCCCAACTATAAATGCTAGATCCTATTATTTTAATACAGACTTGAAGGCGCACGGACATCCACACACATAGATGGTTAAATACCCAAATGAAAAAAATGTTATGAGTTCAGAATCTACACAGTTGTATGAACAATAATATCCCAATCTCATTCAGTTACATCAATGTTCTTACATGAGGAAAGAAACACATTTTAACACCGATTCGCATTCCAAGCGTCTATGGCGAAATGAGGTACGGTGAAACAAATGGTTATAGAGGGAAACAGCGCGGACTTCCAACGCTACCAGTGCAGCAAGAGAGCAGCTATAGTGCGCTGTAATCTGATTATAGCAGCAAAAGGACTAATTGATGTTTCTGTTAACAGTGTCAGAAGAATGTAACACACTGAAAATGCACGAAAACGTTTTACATGTACCAATAGTGGTACCGTAGGTTACGTGATAGGTATGAACAATACTGCTGTGCCAACATCCTTTGCTTGTGATCGCATTAACCACTGATGATAACAACTGAGTAACAAAATTGAAGGTTCAATAAGAAATAGTCGTCAAATACCTTGTATATTTGATTCATCCTTGGGTAAACGCTGGAAAACACATATCATTATATGAATTTTACGGTATCAGACAATGCACACTTCTTTATAGTTCTTTTGTCATCGTTCACTAATCAAGTATAATAGCAATTAAATATTTGCCATGTAAGTTACTTCAATTTTGTGAAATAATAAGAAAGGTCAGTACCCAAGTGTAATATGAGTCACGAAGGAGGAAGTGATTTCTACAGTCGCAATTGTACTGTGAAGAATATACCACGTTAAACATCTATTTTTACTACAGTAAGAAGCAACAGTTCCTATAGTACGCTTTAGGCTCAGAAGAAATGTAATATTCTCATTATAGTTTTCTGCTAACCGTAAATTAGTGAGTTTCAGGTAAGTACAAGAATATCAACACAAAATTAAAACGGGATTCTCGTAGGATCAGGACTAGTAATTACTACGATAACTGAAATGTGCGTTAACTACTATGACCAGGCCGTAGTGAATGCATGTCTTAATCAAGAGAGACACACAGCTAAGATGCATCGCAATAGTCCAAGTGTATATACCCACAAGCTCCTCAGATGTAGAGACTGAAAGCGTATATGATGAGAGGAAAAAACTATTCATCTCATTATTGCTGACAAAAATATAATTGCGAAGGGGGATTTGAATTCGATAGTAGGAAAAGAAAGGGAAGGAAATACAGTAGGAGAACATGGACTGGAAGAAAGGAATCGGGAGGCACCTGGTAGACTTTTGTGCTGAGCACAATGTAATTGTGCAAACACTTGGTTTAAGATTAATGAAATAAATTTATATACACACGTGAAACTCTCAGATACATTATATAATGATAGGTAACGATTTTGAGAGCAGGTTTAAAAATACAAACATTCCCTGATGCAGATGTATTTTCCGATCATATTTTATTTCTTATGAACTGCTAATAAAATCTCAGGATATCGCAGAATGGTAGGAAATTAAGGTGATGAAACTTGAATTAACTGAAAAAAAGTTGAGGTTATTGAGAGTTTCAAAGGAAGTGACAGGCAACAGTTGAAAGACACAGGGCAAAGGAATACAATGGAACAGAGATATGTAGTAAAGGTGACAGAAGTGCGTCTAGGTACACACTATATTGAACTTGACTGATGAAAGGAAAAAAATATAAAAAACACATCAGGTAAAAGGGGGTACAGACATCTAAAAGATGAAAATGACAAAAGGTGCAAAATGACAAAGCATGAGTGAACAGATGGGATAACCCAGCTGTTGAAGCGTGCGTGACTACGGGAAAGACAGATGTCGCCTACATGAAGGGAGAAGAATCTATATGAATGTTAAGAGCTTGTACAAGGCAGTACTAAACATAAATGTGAAATTTGACATATGACAGGTATATACAAATGGTTCAAACGGCTCTGAGCACTATGGGACTTAACAGCTGAGGTCATCAGTCCCCTAGAACTTCGAACTACTTAAACCTAACTAACCTAAGGACATCTCACACATCCACGCCCGAGGCAGTATTCGAACCTGCGACCGTAGCGTTCGCGCAGTTCCAGACTGAAGTGCCTAGAAACACTCGGCCACTCCGGCCGGCAGATATATATAAAAAGGCTGTACAAAATAAACAAACATCAAGAGAATATTATGGACAGGGAAGAAAGAGTACGCGAAGAAAAGACAGCAGATACCATACTGCGAGACGAAGCAGACTGAACACCGATTTAAGCCGAAACAAGCCATCTAGCGTATGAGACCTTCCCTCAGATATACTAACATCCTTAGGAGAAACTATACTACCTGGAACGGAATATACAGTATGTGAAACGGGCTAAATACCCTCGGTCCTCGAGAATGTAATAATTCCAATTTTAAACGAGACAGTTGCTGACAGTTATCAATATCATCAGTTCAGTAAGTCATGGCTGTAAGGTGCAAACACTGTTTATAAAAGACTGGAAAGACTGTTGGAAGTTGAACAGAGAACGTGAGTTTAAGTTATAAAGGAAACAAAGAAATCAATTACTCGCAACTACGAAGACTAGTTAATGACGCTAGACGCATATCTGCAAATACTACGAGGTGCATTCAAGTTCTAAGGCCTCCGATTTTTTTTTCTAATTAACTACTCACCCGAAATCGATGAAACTGGCGTTACTTCTCGACGTAATCGCCCTGCAGACGTACACGTTTTTCACAACGCTGACGCCATGATTCCATGGCAGCGGCGAAGGCTTCTTTAGGAGTCTGTTTTGACCACTGGAAAATCGCTGAGGCAATAGCATCACGGCTGGTGAATGTGCGGCCACGGAGAGTTTCATTGTTGGAAAAAGCCAAAAGTCACTAGGAGCCAGGTCAGGTGAGTAGGGAGCATGAGGAATCACTTCAAAGTTGTTATCACGAAGAAACTGTTGCGTAACGTTAGCTCGGTGTGCTCGTTTTTGTTGCAGTGCAGGAAGGAATTTGTTCTTCAAAACATTTTCGTAGGATGCACCTGTTACCGTAGTGCCCTTTGGAACGCCCTCGCTGTCCCAGAACATGGACACCATAATTTTTTCAGCACTGGCGGTTATCCGAAATTTTTTTGGTGGCGGTGAATCTGTGTGCTTCCATTGAGCTGACTGGCGCTTTGTTTCTGGATTGAAAAATGGCATCCACGTCTCATCCATTGTCACAACCGACGAAAAGAAAGTCCCATTCATGCCGTCGTTGCGCGTTAACATTGCTTGGCAACATGCCACACGGGCAGCCATGTGGTCGTCCGTCAGCATTCGTGGCACCCACCTGGATGACACTTTTCGCATTTTCAGGTCGTCATGCAGGATTGTGTGCACAGAACCCACAGAAATGCCAACTCTGGAGGCGATCTGTTCAACAGTCATTCGGCGATCCCCCAAAACAATTCTCTCCACTTTCTCGATCATGTCGTCAGACCGGCTTGTGCGAGCCCGAGGTTGTTTTGGTTTGTTGTCACACGATGTTCTGCCTTCATTAAACTGTCGCACCCACGAACGCACTTTCGACACATCCATAACTCCATCACCACATGTCTCCTTCAACTGTCGATGAATTTCAATTGGTTTCACACCACGCAAATTCAGAAAACGAATGATTGCACGCTGTTCAAGTAAGGAAAACGTCGCCATTTTAAGTATTTAAAACAGTTCTCATTCTCGCCACTGGCGGTAAAATTCCATCTGCCGTACGGTGCTGCCATCTCTGGGACGTATTGACAATGAACGCAGCCTCATTTTAAAACAATGTGCATGTTTCTATCTCTTTCCAGTCTGGAGAAAAAAAATCAGAGGCCTTAGAACTTGAATGCACCCCGTAGATTCTTTTTGATGAAAATTGAATTCCCCGAATGCATACTATTTCTATCAGCATTGAAGCGCATTTGGAAGAATTAGAGAATGGAGATTCTAACCTGGATAAATTTATAAATAAGAGTAGTACATAGCCCCTAAAGCACCGTTAACACTGAAAAGCAGGTGATTTGCCAATCATAATGGAAAATTAACATATTGGTGCATATGAAACACAGGAACACGAAAAATATATATTAAGGCTGCCCAATGCGGAGAACAAGACGTTTCAAGAAAAAGTGGAGATAAAGATGAAGTTCATTACGGTATGATTTTGGAGATGAGAAGTCCAGTCCATACTCTCAAGAAGAACATATACTCAAAAATAGAAGTAAAGTGATTTTCTTTCCAGCTCGATCAGTATACACGAACTGTGCATTTGTAACCTACCTGATTCTTTTATGATAGCTGCACTTGACTCAGCACGAAATAAAATATATACTCTCAAGCGGTAACCTGCTGGCGTTTCTAGCCTCACACAAGCAAATAAAAATTACTTTAGATTGAGTTCAATGAAGATGTTTTGCAGTTCCTTGTTCTGTGTGAAGTAGAACGCTGCACAAGATAGTGAGATAAAACTCTAATTTAAACAAAACCATTCAAAATAAATAAAAGAAAAATTATAGACACTATTAAACGCTCAGATGCTGTGTATTACCACTTGTAGGTTCAAATTGCGAAACTTTAAAACAAGTAGAACTACGAAAAGCGACTAAATGAAGCCATATTAAAAACTTCTGTGTGACTGAGTTTTAAAATAAAGACATTCAGTCAAGTAAATTATTAACAGTCAGGTAACATGTTGTACCGTCGTAAACCTCCACACAACTACAGCTGTTGGGAAGGGTGTTGAAGAAAATTTCGGAGGAGAAGAAGCATAGAAAGTAAAGTAAATTTGAAAGGAAACAAAAGGAAAGGAACCTAAAAGACTGGAAAGGAAAGGACAGAATAGAAATTCAAAGAAAAGAAGGAACGATGTTCTCGTGGTTGAGGGGTAGCGTCTTTAACTAGTGATCAAAACGTCATCAGTCTACTGACTGGTTTGATGCAGCCCGCCACGAATTCCTTTCCTGTGCTAACCTCTTCATCTCAGAGTAGCACTTGCAACCTACGTCCTCAATTATTTGCTTGACTTATTCCAATCTCTGTCTTCCTCTACAGTTTTTGCCCTCTACAGCTCCCTCTAGTACCATGGAAGTCATTCCCTCATGACTTAGCAGATGTCCTATCATCCTGTCCCTTCTCCTTATCAGTGTTTTCCACGTATTCCTTTCCTCTCCGATTCTGCGTAGAACCTGCTCGTTCCTTACCTTTTCAGTCCACCTAATTTTCAACATTCGTCTATAGCACCACATCTCAAATGCTTCGATTCTCTTCTGTTCCGGTTTTCCCACAGTCCATGTTTCACTACCATACAATGCTGTACTCCAGACGTACATCCTCAGTAATTTCTTCCTCAAATTAAGGCCGGTATTTGATATTAGTAGACTTCTCTTGGCCAGAAATGCCTTTTTTGTCATAGCGAGTTTGCTTTTGATGTCCTCCTTGCTCTGTCCGTCATTGGTTATTGTACTGCCTAGGTAGCTGAATTCCTTAACTTCATTGACTTCGTGACCATCGAACCTGATGTTAAGTTTCTCGCTGTTCTCATTTCTACTACTTCTCATTACCATCGTCTTTCTCCGATTTACTCTCAAACCATAATGTGTACTCATTAGACTGTTCATTCCGTTCAGCAGATCATTTAATTCTTCTTCACTTTCACTCAGGATAACAATGTCATCAGCGAATCGTATCAATGATATCCTTTCACCTTGTATTTTAATCCCACTCCTGAGCCTTTCTTTTATTTCCATCATTGCTTCCTCGATGTACAGATTGAAGAGTAGGGGCGAAAGGCTACAGCCTTGCCTTACACCCTTCTTAATACGAGCAGTTCGTTCTTGATCGTCCACTCTTGGTTGTTGTACATATTGTATATGACCCGTCTCTCCCTGTGGCTTACCCCTACTTTTTTCAGAATCTCTAACAGCTTGCCACTGCTTAAATTTTAAATATCGAACATCAACAATGGCTGCCGAAACCTTCTGGTGTAAGAAATCGTCTTTGCTTGGCCAATGGGCTCGTCAGGAAGGGCGAAGAAGCCGACAGAGGTTCTGGGCACTAACTTGCCGCTGGAATGGAAAACTGCTCCAAAAATAAGAACCAGCGATGACCAACGGCATGAAGATGCAGAAGGCAATGAGAACTACTGCCTTAAAGACACATAATGTATATATACAGAAAATGTGGCCTGTAATTGGATAAATGTCATGACGATCTCTTCATTGACAAAAGATTGCCGTCTTCTGTGAAGTGACTGCCAAAGGGGAGATAAGCACGAGAAAAAGACCGAACAACCAACGAAGGAGTAACATTATTCGCGTCGGAGCATGAGTTATCAGAAGTTTGAACATACTGGGAAAGCCAGAAATGCTGAAAAGGGAAATGCAAAAGCTCGGTCTAGGTAAGTGGTAGTCATTGCCGTGAAGTGGAAGGAAGATAAGCAATTTTGTTCAGAAAAATACAGATTAATATCTACAGCAGCGGAAAATGGTATAATAGGAGTAGGATTCATCGTGAATAGGAAATTAAGGCAGAGAGTGAGTTACTATAAACTGTTTAGTGATAAGGATGTTTCTGATTTTTCTCATGAGATTCGTCAGCAAACCAACGTTGTCTAGGATGGTTCAGATATATATAAGCAGGGTGTTACAAAAAGGTACGGCCAAACTTTCAGGAACCATTCCTCACACGCAAATAAAGAAAATATGTTTTGTTGACATGTGTCCGGAAACATTCCGCACACATGTCCACATAACATATTTTCTTTCTTTGTGTGTGAGGAATGTTTCCTGAAAGTTTGGCCGTACCTTTTTGTAACACCCTGTATAACGACATCGCAATCAGGAAATGAAGAGACAGAGACAGTATATGAGGATACTGAACGAGTAATTCAGGATATAAACGGAGTTGAAAATCGAGAAATCGTAAGAGATAGGGACGCGGCTGTAAGAGAACCAGTAGAAGAAAGGGTCGGGAGAACATGGGTTTGATGGCAGAAATTAGAGAAGAGAAAGACTAATTGAGGACTCTTATAAATTTCAGAAGGTAGTAGCGAATACTCTGTTCAGGAATCACAAGAGGAATAGGTATACTTGGAAATGACGTGGACGCACGGAAAGATTCCAGTTGGATTAAGTTGTGGTCAGGTAGAAACTTCGAAATCACATATTTAAAAGCATCAGGTAGCCAGAAGAAAACGCAGACACAGACTATAATTTAGTGACGATGTTGAGATCACAGCAGTTTAAGAGAATCTCACGCATTAATGAGTGTCGAGGGAATTGGGATATAGAATCCTGGAGAAAGATGAGATGAGTTTCAAATACGCAAAGCATGTGACTACTGCGTTTGAGGAATATCTCAGTATACAATTAAGTTGAAGAGGAGTGGACATTCCTAAAACGGCAACCACAGATGTTGGACAGTGAGACGTAGAAACAAGGAAGTTAAATCCGCAGAAACCTCACGAAACACTGATCGACGAAAGGGCGGAGTACGAAACTGTTCAGGGAATTATGCATAAATATAAATCACTTAGGAATGAAATAAAGAAATAGACAGGAGGTGCAGGGCAGCCAAGGCGAAGTGGCTGCAGGAAAAATGTGACACATTCGTAAAAGAAATGATCGTCTGAAAAACTGACTCAGGATACAGGAAAGTCAAAACATCCTTCTATGAAAATGAAAGAAAGTGAGGCCCGTAAAATGAAGATTGTGATGGTAATTTCAATATTAAACCCGGAGGACAGAGTGGGGAAGTGGAAAGAGGGAACTGAAGGCATCTATGAGAGAGACGGCTTGTCTGATGACGTGTGGTAGAAGAAGCAAGAGTCCATGAGGAAGATATAGGCGATCCAGTATTAGAGTCAAAATTGAAAAGAGCTCTGAAGGGACAGACAACATTGCACTGCAATTTCTAAAATAATTTGGGAAAATTGTAACCAGACCTCAATTCAAGCCGGTGTATAGAAACTGTGAGACTGGCGAAGTACCATCAGACTTCGGAAAAATATCATTCGCACAATTCGGAAGACAGGAAGAGCAGATAAATACGAAAACTATCACACAATCAGCTTCACATCTTAAGCATCGAAGATGATAACAAGAATAATACACAGAAGACACGAAAAGAAAATCTGGAATCAATTAGATAACGACATGTTTCGCTATAGAAAGGTACAAGCAGCAGAGAGGTAGTTCTGATTTGGTGCTTTGTAATGCAAGCAAGTCTGAAGAAAAATCAGGACACGTTCATAGGAATTGTACGAGGAGAAAGCGTTCGACAATGTAAAATGGTGTAAGATATTCAAAATTATGAGAAAAACAGGGGAAAGCTGTAGAGAAAGACGAGTACTATACAATATTTACAAAAGCCAAGGGGAACTATTTCTTTGGAAGACGAGAACGAAGCGCTTGGATTGAAACTGGTGTAATACAGGGATGAAGCCCTCGCCTCTACTGTTCAGTTTATACATCAAAGAAGCAATGACGGAAATAAAAGAAATGTTCAAAAGTGGGATCAAAATTCTGAGTGAAAGAATATCAGTGACAGGATTCGATAATGATATTGCTATCCCAAGTGAAGGTGGAGTACAATTATATGACGTGTTGAATGGAATTAACAGTCTAATGAATACAGAATACGGCTTGAAAGTAAACGGAAAAACTACAAAAGCAATTAAAGGTAGCAACACGACATACGGAGAAGTATTAACTGAATCTTCCCTCGATGCTTGGCAGTGTATGTTGATAATATTAAAAAGGAAACACACTTTCTAGTGTCCTGCAAAATTATATTTATTTGCTCACTTGTCGGCTTCAGGTGACAACTGTCGCAATTACAGACATACATAATGACTCACATAGATATTATTTGTACAGAAGAAACAAAAATGATAAACTGTTTACTTAGGGAAATCATTACGATAGTTACATTAACTAAAACAGGGTGAAAACAAAGCATTTATGTGGAGATAAATTTAGCAAATGATTAGAAATAAGATGAATTTACATTATGAAACTGGTATTTGTAATGAAATCTTAATTTAACAAAGAAGAAAATGGAAATAGTCTATTCTTTGTTTTGCGCCCTAAACAAACATAATTTAAAAAAATCTGATCTTGGATGTTGCACCGTGCGCCGACATTCTGTGTCATGTGTCTGTTCATTTCCAGTATTTCCAGTAGGGTCATCATTCCGCTTTTTTAGACGGAATGTAAAACTTCAAATTCTGTATTATACGAATGGTTTTCTGCTAAAAAATGATCAGCCAAGGTCAAATTATTGTTCTTCAATTGCCAGTTTCTCTCATGTTTACGTAGTCTCATTGCTACAGCAGCGCCTGACTGACCAGTATACATTTTCTCACAGTGCTCGCAAGTAATTTTATCCACACCACTTATATCTCATCATTTGTAAATGAACCATCACATAAAAACTTCGCTTACACCCTTTTTAGTTAATGCAATTATTATAATGCTTTTCTACGCAAACACACATTAGTTTTTGTGTCTTCTGTACGAATAATATTTGTGTAAGTCAGACATGTATATCTGTGTTAGCGACATTTTGTTGTCATATGAAGATGGCACATAAAGCCGAAAGCCGTTTCACTGGCAAATAAATAGGATTTTGAAGATCATTAGGAAGTGTTTTTCCTTTTCAATATTCAGAGGAAGTAACTTAATATGAAAACTTCTGATCATAAAGTAGACTACGGTAAGCTTTCTGCTGCCTTTGAAGCAAGGAAGGCATAAGAAGCAGACTAGCACGTTTAAAAATACGTTCTTGGTCAAGAAAAGTCTGCTGATATCAATCATGTGGCTTAATTTTATTAAAAAATTATGAGAATGTACGATTGGAGCACTTTATTGTATTGTAGTGAAATATGGACAGTGTACAAACCGGAACAGCACAGAATCGAAACATTTGTGATGTGATGCTACAGAAAATTCTTGAAAATCATGTTCATTCTTAAGGCAAGGAATGGGAGGTTCTTCGCTGAATCGGCGAAGAAAGGAACACATGGAAAACACTACAAGAAGAAGGGACGGGATGATTGAACATATATTAAGACTTAAGGAATAATTTCCATGGTGATAGTGGAAGCTTTAGAGGGTAAAAACTGTAAGGGAAGACAGAGATTGGAATATGTTCAGCAAATAACTGAGGATGTAGGGGCCAAGGGTTACTGTGAAATGAAGAGGCTGGCGCAGTTATTCGAGCTGTATGAGTGGAAAATTTGACATCTGAAGTTCTCACACAGAGTTTCCTCGTGCCATAGAGCCGGTTACAAACGTGCGCAGAATATTTTGATATTTTCTTTCCATCTACGGGAGAATGGCGGTTGGTTATATGAGGCGCTGCAAAGCTACATCCTTTCATCAACATGAAATAGTCGTCTCCTGGGATTACTTCACATCACTCGAAACACCACATGAATACTGAATATAAAGCGTTGGGTGGTAATAACATACAAGAGGACGTGGCGGGTAGTGTACGCCACCGCCTTGCCACTGATAACAGTATTTACTGATATACAAAGACTTGCTGAAAGGTAACGCCTTCGAACATTTTATGTGTACACTCTTAAAGCTTTTTAAATACAGGAAACGTTATTAAGATTCTGCATCTTTGTTCTTCATGTCTATGTATTTGTTTTTCCAACATGGTCTCCCTAGCGACAAACACATTTCTGCCAACTGGAGACCTATTTGTTGATACCGTCACCGTAAAATGCTTATTTTATTGGCGGAACCGAGAACTTAACTATGCTTCTAACGCTTCAGAATTATCACAGTGAACTTTTCGGAGGTTTTAATTAAGTTTTGAAAACAGAAGAATATCCAACTGGGCGAAATCGGGACTGCGTGGAGGATATTCGATGACAGTGAACCCAAGATGTCGGATTGTTTTAGATGTGTGTGATATGGAATTGTCATGCTGGAGGGGAGGGTGGTCCATGTGGATGAAGTCTTCGAAATCGAAACTCGATTACAACACGCTATTTCTCACGTGCTGACGTAGTTGCGTTACACACCACCACGCTACACGCTACAATTTGGAGCCCTATAGCGGCAAATGGCTGCAAATACGTACACATGAAGAATAATGATGTTAAAAGGTAATAATTTCTGCTTCTTTTAAAAAAGAACTTAAAAATTCGGAGGCATTACGTTTCAGAATGCCCTGTTATACCACGGACAGCAGGCGAAAATTTTGTGTATCTTGTTACGTCGAACTCTTGTAGATGCGGCATTTGAATGACTTCGTAGAAACTGAGGAAATCTAGTCCTATTAAAAAATGCTCAGTTTTTGTGCAGTATCCTATGTTGATATCTGAAGAGTGAAAATCGAAAAATAATGAACTAAAGTAGACGGATCAGAAAAAACTGTCCAGTGAAGACGAAATTTGTGCTTCCAGCGTGGCGTCTAACACCACCCAAGCCACAGGGCTATAACCTTGTGAAAGGTTAAAGGTACTTCTTTAATGTAACTGAATGCAACCCTCTCCAATGAGCGACAGTAGCGAGTCCATTCAGGCGTCTACATTCACTCCTGGCAGATCGACCAAATGAAATGTGTGTGAAATCTTATGGGACTTAACTGCGAAGGTCATCAGTCCCTAAGCTTACACACGACTTAACCTAAATTATCCTATGGACAAACACACACACACCCATGCCCGAGGGAGGGGCAGGTCGACCAACACATTTATTCATAACAACCGTGTACTGTCGGAAGCGTTGTCAGCTTTATTCGCCTTTGATTCTGATGATTTTGTACTTTCAAATTAACTATTCGCAGTTCGTCCAATTAGTGCAACAGCTTGTAAGCTCTTACAACCTTACACACCCGTAATACATATATGCTTATGTAAGGGCTTATGTATGGATGCCAATAACAAAGTTTGTTTTATCTACAACTTGATTTAATTACGATAATAAATAACGTAATCTAATTAATTTTTTTAAAGTTTCGAACATAGCTGCAGTCCTTCGACGGAGACCGTAAATGAATGATACGAGAAAGTCAGCAAACCAGTTGCAAGTATAAAGGGTTATTAATATCCGTTGACCACGGTATTAACAATTCTTCTGAATTACCTGAACCTATTGAGGAAATTTTTTCACATCATAGTTAAAAACGCCCCCTTCCCCGATTAATTTGCAGAATGAAATAGCTCTTATAAAATGTATTGCTGTTATCAATGAATATGATAAGATTTTAGTTGACCCCATCATGGATAAGAATACCTCTACAAACCTCTAAAATTGTTCTACCTTACAGAGAAATGCACCTGGTGCCAACAAAGCGAAAGATAGTAAACAAATTTATTTTCCTTTCATGAAAATGAATCCTGCTGGATAAAACTCTTTTTAGTGAATAAATACAAATGTAATATGGCCTTCTTTACTGACAACAGTTTAAAAAATAGTTAACAATGTGAATGATCCCTTTACTATGTCAGACGTTTATAAAATGATTTGTAATAACTGCTCCTGTTATTACATTGGTGAAACTTCCATTGCGGTCAAAGTGAGGTATAAAGGACATTTACCAGGAAAGAATGGCGGTAATATGCAACACTCCAGATTTTCTGAATATTTATTCATCATTGCCCTAAATGTCTCAGAGAAACCGTAATTTTATGTAAGGATGTTAAAGGGCGGAAATTAGATTTACGTGAAGAACTGGAAATTTTTAAAGGCACATTCAGTAGTGATGGTAAATGATCAGCTGCAACTTGCATTTCTCTGCCTCGTGATGACTGGGTGTTGTGTGATGTCCTTAGTTAGGTTTAAGTAGTTCTAAGTTCTAGGGGACTGATGACCATAGATGTTAAGTCCCATAGTGCTCAGAGCCATTTTTTGCAACTTGCGACTCTACAGTTTATTGAAGGTCTTCAGCCGGTACTTCAGACCGGTTAATGTATTAACAGTTCGTTCGTGGTCCCCGCTTGTCATTCATTCTCATCAAATTTCTATGTTTCTTGTAAAATAATTTATCTCTTTCCATTTACTCGTTTTTTTTACCGTTATATTCCATTTTTAAAGTTTACCCTCCTCCTGCCTACGTCTTATCTTCCCCCGTTTTCCTGCCTAGAAATTTTCTCAGTCTCTTTCCAATATAGCATGGCGAATGACAGATTACACTTCATCTGTTTGTTATGCGCATATGTTTTCGCGCACTTACGGCACTGCAACAACTTTGCCAGTCGCTGCTTGGCATCAGCCACATATGGGCCACTTCACTGCCTTCTGACAACATGTTAATGTGATGACATCTACGCTTAGCACAGCTCCAGAGGAGATTTTTTTTTACTCAAGATCACATACACCTTGTTACTGGACATGAGCATCTTCGCTCTGAAACTTTACACACCGGCATGTGATTTTACGGGTAAGTAATTTATATTTTTATCCATCGTGTTTGTATATCCTTTCACTCTGATAATTCTTTTTAACTGTGAGATAACAAATTTCTTCAGTTGGTCCATATACAATCCTGGAAATTGAAATGAGAACACCGTGAATTCATTGTCCCAGGAAGGGGAAACTTTATTGACACATTCCTGGGGTCAGATACATCACATGATCACACTGACAGAACCACAGGCACATAGACACAGGCAACAGAGCATGCACAATGTCGGCACTAGTACAGTGTATATCCACCTTTCACAGCAATGCAGGCTGCTATTCTCCCATGGAGACGATCGTAGAGATGCTGGATGTAGTCCTGTGGAACGGCTTGCCATGCCATTTCCACCTGGCGCCTCAGTTGGACCAGCGTTCGTGCTGGACGTGCAGACCGCGTGAGACGACGCTTCATCTAGTCCCAAACATGCTCAATGGGGGACAGATCCGGAGATCTTGCTGGCCAGGGTAGTTGACTTACACCTTCTAGAGCACGTTGGGTGGCACGGGATACATGCGGACGTGCATTGTCCTGTTGGAACAGCAAGTTCCCTTGCCGGTCTAGGAATGGTAGAACGATGGGTTCGATGACGGTTTGGATGTACCGTGCACTATTCAGTGTCCCCTCGACGATCACCAGTGGTGTACGGCCAGTGTAGGAGATCGCTCTCCACACCATGATGCCGGGTGTTGGCCCTGTGTGCCTCGGTCGTATGCAGTCCTGATTGTGGCGCTCACCTGCACGGCGCCAAACACGCATACGACCATCATTGGCACCAAGGCAGAAGCGACTCTCATCGCTGAAGACGACACGTCTCCATTCGTCCCTCCATTCACGCCTGTCGTGACACCACTGGAGGCGGGCTGCACGATGTTGGGGCGTGAGCGGAAGACGGCCTAACGGTGTGCGAGACCGTAGCCCAGCTTCATGGAGACGGTTGCGAATGGTCTTCGCCGATACCCCAGGAGCAACAGTGTCCCTAATTTGCTGGGAAGTGGCGGTGCGGTCCCCTACGGCACTGCGTAGGATCCTACGGTCTTGGCGTGCATCCGTGCGTCGCTGCGGTCCGGTCCCAGGTCGACGGGCACGTGCACCTTCCGCCGACCACTGGCGACAACATCGATGTACTGTGGAGACCTCATGCCCCACGTGTTGAGCAATTCGGCGGTACGTCCACCCGGCCTCCCGCATGCCCACTATACGCCCTCGCTCAAAGTCCGTCAACTGCACATACGGTTCACGTCCACGCTGTCGCGGCATGCTACCAGTGTTAAAGACTGCGATGGAGCTCCGTATGCCACGGCAAACTGGCTGACACTGACGGCGGCGGTGCACAAATGCTGCGCAGCTAGCGCCATTCGACGGCCAACACCGCGGTTCCTGGTGTATCCGCTGTGCCGTGCGTGTGATCATTGCTTGTACAGCCCTCTCGCAGTGTCCGGAGCAAGTATGGTGGGTCTGACACACCGGTGTCAATGTGTTCTTTTTTCCATTTCCAGGAGTGTACTTCTGAAGACTTTTAAAATCGTTGAAGCCCTGGCCAAGGATTGCAAATAATAGTTGATTCCTGCAACTGGTTAGCTGATTCTCTCAAACGTTCAAATAATCTAATTACATTTTATTAATATGACAAAACGAAGAATAACGATATTTTGCTGTCATTCCTATCAGTCCTTGTGGGCGGGTACTTCATATGGCATGATACTGAGCCTGCGTTACTACTAAATTAATCGGTGAACCGTCCCTTTGTGGTGCTACAACGATGAAAATTAATATTACGACGATGTCAAACCGTATTTTCATGATTTAAAGAAGTATTCACGATATTGAAAATGTAATTATAATTTTATTATTTTCATTTTTGTGCTCAGTGTATCAAAGACTTTGTAGTGCACGGAATAAATGAGCATTGTTTGTACTACGTAACTATATATGATTGTTAAGGGTTAAGCATGTAATATTTCCATGTAAGACATTTTGTGGTGTCTGAATTTTGTTCTCGTACTGGTCGGTAGAGAAGGAAATGTTCCTTAATCGATGTGAAGGTATAGAGTCTGTAAAAAGGAGAGATGTAATGTCTTGTCATTTCCTACAACTAAAAATTGCAAGGTCTAATCTGAGCCTGTCCTGAATAACAGCGAAGAAAATTTATGTTATCATATATTTTCTTAGTTTGACCACGGTTGTGATTCGCATGTTTCCTTTTGTTACGCGACGTGTTATGAATATTTTCATTATACGCGCAAAAGTGAACACAGCTTTAATCGAACCTGCGTCTTTCGGAAACGATAACTTTTAATCAGTACAATTAGGCAAATACTGTCTAAATCGCAACCGTGATCGCAAAAGTGTTTCCTTGACCAAATAATGCTTATAAAATGTGTATTCTCCAAAGCGAACAGCATTGCACTATCGCTGACTCGCAACAATCGAAAGAGTAAAAAACCGGTGCTTAAATAAAATTGCCACCTTTTAATAATTATTATTATCCCATTAAACAAATAAATAGCAATTCAGTGGCTATCCAATCAATAAACAGAGGGGGCAATTCACCTTACAGCAAAGCCTTTAACGTTTCCAAAGTCACCCATAGCCACAAAAGGTACAACATGTTTGTTGATAGTCTTTTTATGTCCATAATGGCGAAACAATACATATTGTTTTCTTTAAGGAAGCATCGCAGAGCAAATTATAATGGCAGACATCAAAGTCTGACGCTTACGGACTACTAGCAAATGAAATATAAATTATTCTAAAAATTTCAATTATAGTGCAAAGGAGACCCTCGTTGCTCGTGAATCTATAACACAAAATAGCTTTCTTTGAAATAAATATTGTTTCCTGAATATGGTTTCATCAGTTGAGCTGAAACCTTGTAAACTTCACCTACGAAGCAGTTTAGGACAGGAAAAGAGGGCATTAGCCTTAATTTGAGGAAGAAATTCCGGAGAATCTACGCTTGGAGCGCAGCATTTTATGGAAGTGAATAACTGACTGTGGAAAAACCGGAACGGAAGAGATTCAAAATGTTCGAGATGTGCTGTAGATAGATGTTCAAATTTCAGGATATATAAGGTAAACAATGAAGTGGTTCCCCACAGAATCGGCGAAAATATGGAACGTATGTAGAACATTGACAAGAGTAAGGGACAGGATGATAGGGTATGTGTTAAGACATTAATCAGTAACTTCCGTGGCACTATTCACCAAGTAATTTAATAATTTAGGTGGAAGTGTAGCTCTAACAAGGGAACCTCCCTATCGCACCCCCCTCAGATTTAGTTATAAGTTGGCACAGTGGATAGGTCCTGAAAAACTGAACACAGATCAATCGATGAAACAGGGAGAAGTTGTGTGGAACTATGAAAAAAATAAGCAAAATATACAAAGTGAGTAGTCCATGCGCAAGATAGACAACATCAAGGAGAGTATGAGCTCAGGATCGCCGTGGTCCCATGGTTAGCGTCAGCAGCTGCGGAACAAAAGGTCCTTGGTTCAAGTCTTCCCACGAGTGAAAAGTTTACGTTCTTTATTTTCGCAAAGTTATGATCTGTCCGTTCGTTCATTGACGTCTCTGTTCACTGTAATAAGTTTAGTGTCTGTGTTTTGCGACCGCACCACAAAACCGTGCGATTAGTAGACGAAAGGACTTGCCTCTCCAATGGGAACCGAAAACATTTGATCGCAAGGTCATAGGTCAACCGATTCCTCCACAGGAAAACACGTCTGGTATATTCTATACGACACTGGCGACGGCATGTGCCTCACATGACAGGAATATGTTGTCGACCCACCTAACTTGTACACTTGGCGAATGGGTAAGAAGATTCTTCTACGTTGCCCGATTTAGGTTTTCTTGTGGATGTGATAATCACTCCCAAAAAGGTAGTGAAAACATAAGAGTTTGTCACATAAACTGCAACAAATGAATGCAACAGTTTCGCAGTCGCACAGTTTTCCCTGTGCTCTGTCAAAACATATGTTTTTAACGTTTTCAAATTTTTCCGTGTGTAGACCGTCAAATCCTGCATATGTCCAAGCAAATATGAAAATGTCCTGGAATTTTGGAGAGCGAAGTTGATTATGTGTGAGTGCCTGAACTTTGATAATTGTCTGAACATAAAAAATTTAACTTTTCACTCGAGGGAAGACTTGAACGACGAACCTATCGTTCCGCAGCTGCTCACGCTAACCACGGGACCACGGCGCTCCTGGGCTCACACTCTCCTTGATGTTGCCTACCTTAGGCATGGAGTATTCAGTTTGTATATTTTGCTTATTTTTTTCATACTTCTGCACAACTTCTTCCTGTTTTCTCGATTGATCTGTGTTCAATTTTTCAAGGCCTATCCACTGTGCCAACTTATAACTAAATCTGAGAGGTTCCCTTGTAAGATGAAATGCTTGACACAGGAGAGGAATTCATGTTAGGCCGTATCAAACGAGAAACTAGGCAGAAGAAGGACCAAAAAAAATGAAACTCGAACAGGTAGGTGGACTCACCAGAGGAAGAAGGGCAGCCAGCAGGCGAGGAAGGCGGACATGATGATGCCGAGCGTGCGCGCCGCCTTGCGCTCGCGGCGCATCTTGCTGGAGGCGAGCGGCTCCACCGTGGCGGCCGGCGACGGCGGCGGCAGAGCTGCAGCAGCCGCCCCCGGGCCCGCCGCCGCCGCCCCCGCCGAGGCCTCGGCCGCGTCGCCGTTGAGCGTGCTGATGCCGCCGCCGATGCCGTTGATCTGCAGGTGCTTGTTCAGCAGCGCCGCCGCCACCTTCGTCCTGGGAACATGCGCACAGTGCAAGCTCTAGCGGCCCGCGCAACCTGTACTCCTTCTGGGAGGAGGTTTTCGAGAGACTGCGTGTGCCACATATTAAATATCCTCTATATATCAAATATTAACCGACACTGACCGAAGCTACAATGAACTAATCAAGGGATGTCTGGCTACGACTAACACGCCTTTTTCATGGCGCTTATCAACTTAGGGTGCTACCTTGTAACACCATAGCTCTAATACTCTACTGATTTATTTTGCCTTTTGTTTTATTTAATGTTACATCGTTGAACTTCTATAAATGTGTTTGATTGAATAGATAACACAAAATTGTGTACTCCCTTCTTTGTAAAAACTTTGATGACATGATTTGATTCTATGCAGTGTAGTGTATCTGTCATTTAAATTCTTTGTCCCAATTGGAGGGAGACGAAACTTACTGTATATATTTGGAATTTGTTTAAAAAAATTTTTTTAGAAATGTCAGTATGTGCAAAGGTTCTGTTTTATTTAAAATGGTTGTTTGCTCTTATGTAAACTGCTGACCTTCACTTGGGGTTCTTAGTTATGTTGTATGTAAAAGGTGTGGTTTCCCTCTGGAACGGAACTGTATAGCGCGCGCAAATTGTGGTTGGCCTAGGTAGAAAAGGTGGAACAAGAGTCAGTCGGGGACGAGCTACCAAACTGTCAACTGCTCATGTAGAACTTGTATATTGTGCTGGTGCCGAGAGAGGCTTTCCGTGCCGCTTTCCAATGCCGCGGATGGATGGATAAAGAGCTGGAACTATTCTGGAATTGATGTGCATCATCGCCACCAAGAAATGACAGAGTCCGGCAATTCTACCTGCAAATCCACCTACCAACATGCAATCGCCACCACATTGCGCAATAACTGTAATGGAACACTATAGTAATGTACTGCGAAGGATCAGCTCGTTGGATGTTTAGTGCACTCAAATACAAGGTAATTTTTAACTGAACTCTTGTACCGACCGTGATTTATCCTCAGTCACATATCCACTTAGGGTCCCTCCCACGCTAAAGTGCTTACCGAGTGTCCTTTATTGAAAGAAAGTTAAAGTTAATGTGGCAAGAGAGTGAGCTAAAGTACATGATACTTGCTGAAAATAATTTTTCTATTAAAACTGCTTATTAATATATTGTTGCCATATTCAAAATTAAAAGTTCTTAAAACTGAGGCTTATAAAATTTTGCTTAGTAAATGATCATATTGCTGCCTGTTGTTAATAGCAAAAGGTGAGTCAGTTTCTTACAGATTTGTCAAGTTGTGTTCTACTGCAGTAAGATATGAGAACTAATACTGTTGAGGTTACATGTTCATACTTGGTAAGGGCTTGTTTCTTTAGTGTATTGAAAGTGTGTTTAGTATGCTCTGCTACAGTGGTCAAGATTAAGGTGCCCCTCCTCCACTGAAAGTAGTTCAAATGCACAAAGTTACTTAATTATAGCAAATTTCAGTTACTCTTCCTATTCATGAACTTCTGTACAATATTGGACTCCCCTTGTATATTAAAATTGCATATTAATGGTATAACAGGATCAACAATTAGTCTATTGTGCTCATGCTAGATAACGATTAGTAGAAAGACCACTATCTATGAAAACAGTAATTTCTTTATTCAAAAGACAGTGAGAAGTAACCTGTTAGTGAATTCCATTTAACTTTCATTCTAAATAGAAAAGTATTTAGCTGGGAGAGACTTAACCTGTGATCAGTTCATAATTTTGCAGTGAACTACATTTACAATTTTATGTCAGCTAGGAAAATGTTTGAAAAGTAATACTGAACCTATGTCCAATTTATGATTCTACAGTGAACATCAATAGTAATGTTATAAAGACCATTCAGTTTGAATAAGCCCTGAAAGTAATAGTGTGTATTGTTATCTGTTATATTTATGTAAATAGTTTGTTCTGCTCTAGCTGTTAGTTCTAACCTTAACGTTAACATATGCAGATGTCAGAGTTCATTGCACTCGCGTGTGGCAAAGTATAGGTTGTGTGTGTCCGTTAAATGTACTAATAACTGTTTTCTTGAACAAGAATGTTAATCGTTCTCACCCCTAATTACGCTGGCGACCGTTTTCCTTATTCTGTGGACAGTGTAGATAGGTAAAATATTTTTTTGTTACTGTTTAAATATTTACGTAATTCTGACTTTCACTTCCGATAAGCCACCTCCGTTAGGTACAACACGGTCAACATAACAAAATTCCTCTCAGAGGGTAACACAGCTCTGTTGCTTTATACCATAATTGCGTTAACAAGATAGTTTTATCTCGCGACCTGCCTCCGACTTTAAGGTTATGGTATAGCAGTAACGGACAGAAGTGTTATAACCTGATAATATTTTCAGTCATAAGTATGAAATTCGGTACCCCAGTGATAAATGATCTCTGCTGAGTCAGAAGGATGACATTCTTAACAACCAAAATCTGTTGCGATAGTTATTTATTCACAGATACTTAATTTTGATTAAGCAGTTATCTTCAGGTCATGAACCACAATTACATCAAGTTTAAAGAAGGTTGCATGGAGCCAAGTACAACAGCAGTCAAACGAAAATCGAAGACAACAGGACCATAGAATGATTCAATTCAAAAGTAATCACCACACGCATTAAGACACTTATCTCACAGGGAGAAGTGACGATCAATTCGCGATTCGGGGAACGCGGTCGGCCGCTGGCAGATCCGCAACCGCACCCACACTTGCTCTTCCTCGTCCAACTGAAACTGACCTTCACTCATGTCTTCGCTGAGGTCACCAAAGATGTGAAAATCACACGGTAGAAGACCCTGTCTGTAAATATACTGGTTGTATAGAGGATATTACAGTGTTCCCCAACCAAATCGTCGAAGCTCAGCTTTCGTCCAGTTGGCAGTGTGTGTGTATGCGGGGTTGGGGGGTGGGGGGGGGGGTCGGGTGTTATCTTCCAACAGGATGCTTTCTCTGCGTATCGAGATCATCGAGAGTCATCGTGCTGCGCCATGAATACACTTTTCAAGAAACAGCTTCGCACCATGAAGTGAAAACGCCCAGGAGTGATGTAGGACGGAATCGTCCTTTTGCATGATAACGCCTGTCCCATACTGCCAACGGGACGAAGCTGTGCTTCAGCGATTTGGTTGAGAGACACTGCAACATCCTCCGTATAGTCCGGATCCTTTACCGTGTGATTTCCACGTCTTTGACGACCTGAATAAAGACATTCGTGGGCGTCGGTTTCTGTTAGACGAGGAAGAGCAAGAGTGGATGTTGCTGTGGATCCGCCAGTGGCAGACCGTGTTATACGAATCAGGAACTGATCTTCTCGTCTCCCAGCGAGATAAATGTGTTAACGCGTGTGTTAATAACTCTTCATTTCGGTTGGGAAGGGAGTGAGACAGGGTAGTAGCCTCTCCCCGATGTTATGCAATCCGTATATTGAGCAAGCAGTAAAGGAAACAAAAGAAAAATTTGGAGTAGGTATTTAAATCCATGAAGAAGAAAAAAAAAACTTTGAGGATCGTCGATGACATTATAATCCTGTCAGAGACAGAAAAGGACCTGGAAGAGCAGTTGAACGGAATGGACAATGTCTTGAAAGGAGGATATAAGATGAACATCAACAAAAGCAAAACGAGGATAATGGAATGTAGTCGATTTAAGTAGGGTGATGCTGAGGTAATTAGATTAGGAAATGAGACACTTAAAGAAGTAAAGGAGTTTTGCTACTTGGGTAGCAAAATAACTGATGATGGTTGAAGTAGAGAAGATATAAAATGTAGACTGGCAATGGCACGGAAAGCGTTTCTGAAGAAGAGAAATTTGTTAATATCGAGTATAGATTTAAGTGTCAGGAAGTCGTTTCTGAATGTATTTGTATGGAGTGTAGCCATGTATGGAAGTGAAACATGGACGATAAATACTTTGGACAAGAAGAGAATAGAAGCTTTCGAAATGTGGTGCTACAGAAGATTGCTGAAGATTAGATGGGTAGATCACTTAACTAATGAGGAGATATTGAACAGAATTGGGGAGTAAAGGAGTTTGTGGCACAACTTGACTAGAAGAAGGGACCGGTTGATAGGGCATGTTCTGAGGCATCATGGGATCACAAATTTAGCATTGGAGGGCAGCGTGGAGAGTAAAAATCGAAGAGGGAGACCAAGAGATTAATACACTAAGCAGATTCAGAAGGATGTAGGTTGCAGTAAGTACCTGGAGATGAAGAAGCTTGCATAGGATAGAGTAGCATGGAGAGCTGCATCAAACCACAGGACTGAAGACCACCACAACAACAACATTTCATGGTCCTGTTGTTAGGGGTGTTCGGTTTTCATTTGAGTGCCCCTCAAACATAATTGGTTTTAGAAGCAGAATCTGTGACACATACAGGTGCATATGTTATACTTTTTTCATTAGTCATTAAGTACAAAAATGGACTGTTCCACGTTTATGTACAATTGATGTATCTAAATCCACATAGGTATTCGACACCAGGAAACCTTCCTTAAACTGGGTGTAGAGTCAGTACGTAACCTGGCGATGGTTGCTTCACGGAAACTGGTTGTTTGTGAACGACTATTCATTACAACAGCTTTTAGTAGTGCACTCAAGTAGTATTCTTAAGTACATTGAAACTGTTTACAACATCCCACAGACAATATTATGAAGCGTAAAATGCTTACTCAAGGCTGACTTTGACTTTTGATATGACTGCCTTGAGGATATATGGGACACGAGAATGCTTTGGAACTGTACGCCATTACCATGGTAAGCAGTTTGTTTTGGTAATCGAAGTTGCTATGTACTTGTAATTACAGACCGGTAATCTACTACCGTGTCAATAGCAGAAGACGAGAGGAGGATTGTAAATGTAAACTTTCAGAGCCAAATGTCACAAATAATAAAGTATTTCGGGCTATTACGCCGTGGTCGAATGGATTTCAAATTAAAACCCCTTAAGCCCAGTTATAGCGAATTTATTTATGGAAAAATTCGAGCAGCAGGCATTGGAAACTGCCTACAAATAAAGCCTAGCGTTTGATACGTTTGGTTTATGGAGGCATGGCAAAGAAGAATTACGTCATTTTCACAAGCATCTCAAGGGTTAATCCGAAGATTCAGTTTACCATGGAAGAGGAGGCAGGCACAAGATCAAATTTTCTTGACGCGCTACTTTTCAAGAAAGAAGATGTTAGCCTAGGCCACACAATTCACCAAATAACCACGCACAAACGCCGTCATCTACGTCTGGATTCGAAACACCACCCACAACAAAAACGAAGCATCATAAAAGGCTGTTTGATGCGGAATGAAAGAACCTAACCAATACGCTCCTCAAGGATCGTTATTCGTACACGGATGTGAAAAGTGCTTTAAGATCGACGCGGAAAATTTATAGAAATGCACGAACGTCTGTGAAGTGGAAAGTTCTCCTGCCTTTCATTAAGAACGTTACTGAATGCGCACGAAAAATCCTGAAGAAACGGAACATCTTGGTAATCTACAAACCCAACAGGAAGAAATGAGGTCACCTAAAATTGGCCAAGATTCTTCCAAACCGCTTACAAAAGCAGGAATTTATAGGATTCATAGTAGTTGTTGGGTATTACAAAAAGAACGGTCAAAAAACGACTGGAAGAGCTGCAGAAGGGCTGTAAAACGGGGGAGAGTGACGGGTCAGCTGTTGCGGAACGTGCTTTGTAGCCAGAAGACCACCACGTTCGTTTTAATAGGACTTAGGTACAGCTATCCACAATCGAATACCGTGAAAGGCTATACAGAGACTCCATAAAGATTGTTAAAGACCCCAGCATTTTCAGAAGGAAGGAGGAGGGTTTGAAACTGAATGACATTTGGAACCTGATGGAAGATGTGTAGGTGCCTTTCACCAGTGGTAACAGCGGACGACGGCAGCCGACAACGGCCTATTGCGCGCGGGAACACTCGTAAATGGAAATTTTCTGCAGTCAGTTGTGAGCCAGGGTGTGAATGTGACACTGAAAGAAGTTACGATGCCCTTTGAAAATGTCCTCCGCAGAAGGAGTGAAATCCATTCAACCAAGGCGTGATAGCCCGGAATAGTTTATTAACTGGGAAGAGGGAATTGTTGAAGGGTCCTCTATTGCGATGTAATGCTTTATATCCTACAAGCACCACCATTTTTGATAGTGACGTAGTTCCAACCACACTGGCGGATATGTACAGCCTTGAGAACTTATGTAAGTCAGGCAGAAGACAGAGGCAAAAGATATGCGTGTGTGTGTGTGTGTGTGTGTGTGTGTGTGTGTGTGACGGAAGAGATGTTACGGAGGTATGGGGACTCGATTGAAATTTAGCAGACTTGGCTTGTAATGACCTGAATGGGCGAAAATATCGATACGATCTTCTTGGTCTGAACCGAATTTATGTGTTTCCATTACACTCACATCGAAAGTTTCAGCACAGCAAACTGAGAGGCTAGATAGTGTAATCTTTGCATGAGATACACCCCTGAAGTTTCAGGACAATAAGCAAACATACCAGACGGTATTTCATCGGTCACTTTTCAGCACCTGTTACAGTGTGCATGAAACTGAACGAAATTAGACGAAGTTTAGTACCAAAGTAAAAACAAGAAATGCTGTTGCAGCAATGAGCACAACAACTATATAACTGGTTTGATGAATGACAGAAAATGTTGCCAAGAGAACTGCCTTTGCTTTAAGGAAATGTAGCATTCCACAAGTAACACTTGGATGATACTAAATGGCGAGACGCTCAGAGACCTCATTATTCTGTATATGACTTCGGGTTTGGCGAACCTTACGTTAATGAGCTGTAGTTTGCCATTGCTGTAGCCCTCTATCGCTCTGCTTTTTCTGTCAAGAAGCCGATATGGAGATCGAAGACGGAAGAAGAGCAGTGACGGGAGTGCAAAAGGGAGACGGGAAACGTAAATTTCTGCTGTGTTACGGTTTCTTTCCTTTTACTTCGTGTTTTTTGTGAAAATAATACAGTTATTTAGAAGAAGGGAGTAGTTTTTCATAATTAAAAGTAAATTGAAATTGTGTGTATTGATAAATGTTAATTAACTTCACTGACGTTGAAAGATTGTAAAATCCATAAAATATTATTATTGTTTAACAATCAGAGTCAGGCTTCATTCCCATTTTCTGTGTAGAGAGTTCATTGATTTAACAATAAAAGTGGATTACAATAGTTCAATTTTTCAGACATTTGTTTATATTCTCCCTGAAATTTTTTGTACATTGTTGACGGGGAGGAATTAAAGATTTAGAACTGAAGAAAAAAAAATTGATAAATTGGACTGTCGTAGGAGATTCTATTTGCTGTAGGGATCTTGACTAAGTTTAGAGAGGTATAAGTTGATCTTCAGGTTGGTGTAGTATGTAAATATATTGAATCGTATTTTGTCAATCTAACTATATTCAAGTCTTCCGCAATGCTTTGCTCGCTGATTCTGAAGAGTGCCTAATTTCTTATTTTATCGGTCCACTTAATTTCCAACATCCCTCTGTAGCACCACTTCTTAAATCCTTCGATCTTTTTTTTTTCTTTTTCAGGCCTCGTTCCTAATGCTTAATTTTATTTCCAAGGTAGCAGAAGTTTTTGACCTTGTCTATTTCGTAGTCCCTCATATCTGCTACTTTTTTTTTTTACTCTCATTCCACATTCTGGGGTCAATAGGCTGTTCATTCCATTCAAGACATCCTGTAATTCTTCTTCACTTTCACTGAGAATAAAAAAGTTAGCGGATATTGTCATTGATATACATTTATTCTGAAATTTGAATACGCTCCTGAACCTATCTCATACCACTGTCATTGTTTCCTTGGTGTGCAGATTGACGGTACGAAAGAAAGTCTGCATACCTGTCCCACACCCCTCTCTCTTTGTCTACCATTTTTACTGTTTCTTCTTGTGTCTTGGTAGATACAGTACACTGAGGTGACAAAAGTCATGGAATACCTCTTAGTAAAGTGTCGGACCTCGTTTCTCCCAGCGTAGTGCACCGGCTACACTTGGCATCGACTCAACAAGTCGTTGGAGGTTAAAAAAAAAAAAAAAAAAAAAAAAAGTTCAAATGGCTCTGAGCACTATGGGACTCATCTGCTGAGGTCATTAGTCCCCTAGAACTTAGAACTAGTTAAACCTAACTAACCTAAGGACATCACATACATCCATGCCCGAGGCAGGATTCGAACATGCGACCGTAGCGGTCTCGCGGTTCCAGACTGTAGCGCCAGAACCGCGCGGCCACTTCGGCCGGCCCGTTGGAGGTTCCCTGCAGAAATACGGAGCCATGCTTCCATATAGCCGCCCACTGCTGTGAAGGTGTTGCTGGTGTAGAATCTTGTCACGAACTGACATCTTGACTACGCCCCATAAAATTTCGATGGGATTCATGTCGGGCCATCTGCGTGGTCAAATCATTCTCTCCAACTGTCTAGAAAGTTCTTCAAAGCAATCGCGAACCACTGTGTTCCACTGACATGGTGTATTGTCATCCATAAAAATTCCGTCGCTGTTTGGGAACATGAAGTCCATGAATGGTAGCGAATGATCCCCAACTAGCTGAACATAATCATTTACAGTAAATGATCGGTTCATTCGGACCACAGTACCCAATTCATTCCTTGTAAACACAGCACACACCATTGTGGACAGACCACCAGCTTACTCAGTGCCTTGTTGACAACATGGGTCTATAGCATCGTGAGGTCTACCCACACTCGATCCCTACCCCTCAGCTCTTACCAACTGAAATAGGGACCCATCTTACGAGGCTACGGTTTTCCAGTCGTCTAAGGTCCAATCGATATGGTCACGAGCCCAGAAGAGGCGCTGCAGGTGATGTCGCGCGGTCAGCAATGCCACTTCCGATGGTCGTCTACTTCCATATTGGCACAGGATTTCGCCGCACCTGTCCTGACAAATACAGGGTTATTACAAATGATTGAAGCGATTTCACAGCTCTACAATAACTTTATTATTTGAGATATTGTCACAATGCTTTGCACACACATACAAAAACTCAAAAACTTTTTTTAGGCATTCACAAATGTTCGATATGTGCCCCTTTAGTGATTCGGCAAACATCAAGCCGATAATCAAGTTCCTCCCACACTCGGCGCAGCATGTCCCCATCAATGAGTTCGAAAGCATCGTTGATGCGAGCTCGCAGTTCTGGCACGTTTCTTGGTAGAGGAGGTTTAAACACCGAATCTTTCACATAACCCCACAGAACGAAATCGCATGGGGTTAAGTCGGGAGAGCGTGGAGGCCATGACATGATTTGCTGATCATGATCTCCACCACGACCGATCCATCGGTTTTCCAATCTCCTGTTTAAGAAATGCAGAACATCATGATGGAAGTGCGGTGGAGCACCTTCCTGTTGAAGGATGAAATCGGCGCTGTCTGTCTCCAGTTGTGGCATGAGCCAATTTTCCAGCATGTCCAGATACACGTGAAACTTGCCCGCACGCGTTCAACCGTTTCTTCGCTCACTGCAGGCCGACCCGTTGATTTCCCCTTACAGAGGCATCCAGAAGCTTTAAACTGCGCATACCATCGCCGAATGGAGTCAGCAGTTGATGGATTTTGTTGAACTTCGTCCTGAAGTGTCGTTGCGCTGTTATGACTGACTGATGTGAGTGCATTTGAAGCACGACATACGCTTTCTCGGCTCCTGTCGCCATTTTGTCGCACTGCGCTCTCGAGCGCTCTGGCGGCAGAAACCTGAATTGCGGCTTCAGCCGAACAAAACTTTATGAGTTTTTCTACGTATCTGTAGTGTGTCGTGACCATATGTCAATGAATGGAGCTACAGTAAATTTATGAAATCGCTTCAATCATTTGTAATAGACCTGTACATTCATCGCGCATCCCACAGTGATATCTGCCACTATTTCACGCAGTGTTGCTGACCTTCTGGCACTGACAACTCTATCCATATGCCTCTGCTGTCGGTCGTTATCCGAGCGAGGTGGCACAGTGGTTAGCACACTGGACTCGCATTCGAAAGAACGATGGTTCAAACCCGCGTCCGGCCATCCGGATTTAGGTTTTCCGTGATTTCCCTAACTCGCTTCAGGCAAATGCCGGGATGGTTCCTTTGTAAGGGAACGGCCGATTCCCTTTCCTAATTGGAATTTGTGCTCCGTCTCTAATGACCTCGCTGTCGACGGGGCATTACACTTCTCCTCCTCCTCTCAGTCGTTAAGTGAAGGTTGTCCGTGGTGAGAGGTAATGCCTGAAATTTGGTATTCTTGGCATACTCTTGATACTGTGGATCTCGATTTCCGAAGTGGGATGTCCAATACTTCTAGCTTCAACCGCCATTCTGCGTTAGAAGTCTGTTAATACCAGTCTCGCAACCGTAATAATGTCGGAAACCTTTCCACATGAATTAGCTGAGTACAAATGACAGCCCTGTCAATGCACTGCTTTTGTACCTTGTGTACGCGATACTGCTGCCCTCTGTCTACGTGTATATCACTATCCCTGACTTTTGTCACCCTGTTTCACCATATATAATGCGTATTTTTAGAGAGTTTTAAACATCTACGTTTTTATAGGCTTATAAATCCTACCAAGCTTCCGTTATCAATGTGTCTTCCAAGTCGATACCCATTTGTTCTTTCATCACTCAGCAGATACTTTTTAGCCATCGTAAACTTTCAATGTACTCGATGAAAGGGTCCTGTAGCCACCTTTCATTAGTCCGGTAGCCCATTTTCACTGGCATTTCTCTTTATTTTCCTTGTTTATGTTTTCTCATAACTCTCATAATGGTGTGATTGAATGAATCTGGTTGTGCGTCACGCTGCTAGACGGTGGCGTAGTCTGCTGCAGGAAGTCTGCAATAGTGATACAGATTCAGCAGCAATTGGACAGAATAGCCAACTCTCGTAGTGGTCAAGTAGGCAAAGAGGTTTGCGCTACTTGTGAGAAATCCGGCTGCGTTAGGTTGGTGGCGGATATGGCATCCTTGGGTTTTCTGGGCCACGCAGAACGTGGAGGAGGCTGGAGATGAGAAAGAGAGGCAGTCTGCTGCCGGTACGGGAAGCGTCCACAGCTGTTGTCCAGTCGAAGAAGGGTGAGTTAGACTGAGCGCGTGGCGCGTTGTTACTTGGCGAGAGGAGAGGTGTTAGCTTTTGGTCTCGCTTTTCAGCTCTGAAAGATTGCTTTGCCTTGTCGCAGCAAGGAACGCAAAACTTCGGCAGATTTTTCTTTTAGTAAATTTCTATAGCAGACTTGGATCCACCGGAAGAGCGGCACACAAAGGTGTCGATAAGAAGTGAGCACTCGTTTCTGTATGAATGTCTGTTTGCCTTCAGCTGTGCCTGTATAAGCTTTAATCTTTCTAAATATTTATAGCTTTGTCTTCTCGTATATTTTCCTTGCTTTGTGTATCTTTCGTCCGTGGGGAACCGACCACGTGGTTGAACATTAGAGTTTGTTGGGCTACCGTCATCACTAACTGTCCGGTCTCATGTTTGTTTTAAAGAATGTTAACTGTTCATGATTGTGTGATGTGATATTGTTGCAACTTGGCCACGATACGTAGACACTGCGTCTCCACAAACCACATGGACACGCGGGTGTACTGCGAAACGTGTACCGTTTCACGAGTTATTGCGATCAGTTATCAGGCAACAGTAGTTGTATGAATGATTCACACCAATGATTTTAGGTGTAGATTATACCAGTGCATGTATCGATGCTTTTTTTAAATGTTTTAGGAATTAATGTTATCAGGAATTCTGTACATGCCTCACATCCATATCTTAGGAATAAATGATTTTATACACAATTTTCTCTTGCATTCCGAGGTAAAGTTTTTGCACCTAAGCCACTCACCTCGCGTTTCCTTACGCACAGGTCCAGTGATTAGTTTCCCCTTTTATTTTAAAACAAATGCTTTAGATTAAGTCTTATTTTCAGGTGTGTTGCTGGGAGCTGATCTTCTGCACAGTGTTCACGCATGACCTTTTGGTCTGTGAACAAATTAATTTATTTTCCGACCCGGCCAAACCTTTCATTAGTTGTCTGGTTAGAGTCGGTGGCGACCCTAATCTTCTCACGTTAATTTCACACTCAATAAGCATTTCCATTCCCACCACTCTTAACGTAATAACCGTAGAAACAGGTTAGTTACACTCTTTCCAACATCTTTGCCTTTAATTTAACCGAATGGTCCCTTAAATTTTGTGTATGCTGAATCAACCCTACAACGACGATTTCCCGTTCGATTACTTCACATGTTTTTGGGAGCCATTTCGTTTAGCTTTCACGTACTTTCTATTAATGTCATTTCTTAGTATAATTAGCCTACTGTATACATCTAAATCCAAACAGATCGTAACACAAAGTGAAGTGCATAGGTGAAGTTTTTTATTATGGTATCGCATGTTACGGTTTCTCCACGTGACAGCCGCGATTGATGCGTGGAGATAATGGCTGCTTAAATGTCTCAGTATGTTTTGTAATGAGTCTGATTTTTTCTATACAGTTTCTTCTGGAACGAGGTGGAGGGAACTTAAGAATGAATCACGATTCTTCACTTAATACTTGTTACTGAACTTCCGTAATATCCTTTCGCTAATAATTTACGTACTTTCGAGAGGGTATCAACTCCTTTCTTGTTTAAATTGGGCTAGTATATAGGGAGATCAAAATAATGCAATACGTATTTCTTCGTTTCTGTCCAGTTCCATTTTTAAGCGGTAAAACACATCTTGGAAGAAAATTTGGCATACAGAATTTAGAGGAAATATCTTGGAAGCAATGACACTGGAAAAAAATGTACCTCAAATAGAAGTTAAAATGTAGTTAACGTGCTTGAAAACTGTAGAATCAACTTTTGCATTAAACTAAAATTTTGCAAAATCGCCCTTCACTTTAAATTAATGCTGAAAAATAAAAACATTTGTCAAAGACCTTGCAAACAGCATTAATGGCAGCCTCAGATGTTTCGCGAATGTGAACTTGAAAAAGTGGTACAACATATATTTTTTCTCTAGGCTATACCTGAAGATATTTCGTCCTCTGTCGATGACACTCTATCCAAAATAAAATATTGCGTCCTGCCTACCAACAAATCTCCAACCCAGCCTTAAATCTCGTTTCATAATCCATATGATCACAATTTCGTTAATAAACATTAAATGACGTTATTCCATATTCTTGAGTTTTCCTGAACGTGTTGTACCTCCTGTTTTGCAGCTATTATACCCACTTTAATGTTCTTACTGAAACTACAAAAATAAGTTTGCGGGACGATACTTCAGTTAGAAACAATTGCGAAATCGGTAGGATGAATGACCGAATCACCTTTTCAACTGAAACGCAGAGGCAATCACGATTTTTAATCTGCTTTTAGCAGCATATCCACTGCTTTCACAGTGTGCCCCGGAGAACGGCCAATGGTATAATACATTTACCAACCATATGATCATTTTTAGGTGGTTTGCCGTATTCAGGAACACACAAACAGCCGAAATGCAAAATCATATACAAAAAGGGGAGTGATGCTGGCGGAATTAATCTACGAGAGCTGGTCGGTAAAAAAATTTGCCCTCGAAAGGCAAAGCTTCCGGGTTCGAATTCCGCACTGGCATACAGCTTTCATACACCAGTAAGTTTTATCTTCAAAATAAGATTATGCGATTTACAGAGAGAGACTATGTTTGGATGAAATATTTCAAATCTCTGTCGGCGTGGCCACATCCTCAGGCTTATCTCCAGGCGAGACACACTGCGAGGAATGCAGTAAAACATATTCTGAACTCCACAGCTTCGCGTCGACTGTGGCTTAGATTATATTCCTGAAGTCTGCGAGTAGTTTGTTTCATCTATAAACCTGAGGAAGACACCTGAGTAAAACACTGGAAATCGTAAGATTCCATGCTCTTCCATAAATACGAAATTTTTAAACAAATTTCAATTCTGAATTACACAAAAAGTAGAAAAACTAGGACGAGATATTTTTTCCTCTTCTGGAAATAATGGCAGTAAGCATATCCTATAAAAGCAACAAATGCAGGGAGTAGCTATGAGGAAGTCAACATTTCGGAGGCATTAAAAAGCATGTTATCCGAAATACTGTCAGTTATTATAGTGTGTTTAAACTGAGATCCCTCAACATAGGTAGTACAAGGAAACTGCCAAACAACAGGATACATGTAGAACGAGACTGGGCAGAAATACCAAGGACTCGAATGCTAACCTCAACGAGCATGCAAGAGAATAAATTGGGCAGTGCGTGATGCATTCTTTGATTTTTAGTACTGAACAAATGCGGGATACTTTGAAATTCAAATACGGATTTTGGGCTACAAATGGACCACCTTTATCAGGATGCGTGACAAATACCTAGTACTACGTTGTAAAGCCACAGCTGCGTACTCGTAAATATAGATATTCCTCGCATGCGAACATTGAGAAAATTGATGAGGTAGTAGGCTTGAAGCGAAGACAAATGACCAATGTCTTGTATTCATTCACACTATACGCTCACTTGATGGAAACAGTAATTGCGAAGTATTAGGGGCTTTAATGCAGGGAAACAGTGACAATAACAGTGTCGATTCGATTCTAAATAGGGGTCACGATGCCAGGGAAAATTCTTAAACACTGTACTCGCAAGAAATAGTTTACATACCTTCTACTGCCGTGTAGGCTATTCCTGGAATGGAACAAAGATTTATCTTAGAAAAATATCTCTCGAATGTATCACTCTTAATCCATAAGCTTTTGTTTATAACTCACGGTAGACGTTTTAGAAAAAACAAATCCACTGGCAACCTCTTAAGTGGTATCGGATTGCAAGCTGGGCTATAAGTAAAGTATAATTACACCAAAGGTTAATGCCTAATGTGCCGTATTTATCAAATTATTAACGTATCATTGATATTAAGCACCTAACGTTAATTTCACGCCCCATGGCATAGCTAATGGCTAAGTGCGGGGATCACACGCTACCAGGCTGGCAAGCTGTTTAACACAGGCGGCACCACAGCAACAAGGAATGAAAATAGACCTATACTTCTGGATTTGTGAGAAGGTTTTTAAGTTTTTTGAAGGAAAAGAACGTGTTTATGGTGTAGGAGGAGAGCAGCAGGAGCAAAATATTTCAACTTCAAGGAAAAGTGCATTTGTGACTTTCGTGTAATAACATATGAATGTAAGAGATCAAGATTTCTGAAGTGAGACATATCAGTTATAACTGTAACCGCGACGTGAAAAACGAGTCACTCAAAAACTTGTTAAATGGAAGACCATTCTAGGGGTAAGAGTACGTAATTTCTCACGTCGACGTTCAAAGAATAATATATTCATAAATATTTTCACTTCGTCACTGTCTCTACATTACAGCTCTTTCTTCCATTGTCGCTATTACATGATACATGCAGAGATAAGTAACTGAATATATCTAGTGATAAGAGTAGCTATTAAAAATGTAGTAATGTTCATTTTTAGTTACACTCGACTCGCATTTGGGAGGACGACGGTTCAATCCCGCGTCCGGCCATCCTGATTTAGGTTTTCCGTGATTTCCCTAAATCGCTCTAGGCAATTGCCGGGATGGTTCCTTTGAAAGGGCACGGCCGACTTCCTTCCCCATACTTCGCTAATCAGATGACACCGATGACCTTGCTGTTTGGTCTCTTCCCCCAAAACAACCCAACCATTTTTTAGTTACTGTACAATAAAAGTAAAATCTCTAAAGAGTATCGTAATTGACTATTAGTGTAACTTAATCATCTTTTTTTTAAGTACGGTATTCCTTAAAAAGTGCGTATTGGGATGTACAGAGTTTTGTAAGGGAAGATACAAGAAAGGTAAAATTTCTAAAGACTGTCCTAATTGACAAACTGTGAAATTTAATCATTATTTTTAATGTACGGTATTGCTTAGAGGCGTGTCGTACAATTATTAGAATCTACTGCGTTTTTTGTGAGCTGTGCAGTAGTGGGGGAAGGAAAAGAACGTGGTTTTATTGGAGGAACTTTTGAGACATGCTACTCAGTAATTCGAGTACCAAAGCCCCCATTTGTCGAACTCTGTGAGCAAAAACTGTAATAATTGATGGGAGATCCTTAATATCAAAAATTACACTGGCATTGCAGCTGTGTTACTACGCATTAACACAGCTTCCATTCAAAGCGGAATAAGAACTGATACGCTGTTCCTTCTCTATGTCCGGGAGAAAATACTTTCGAATAATGAGAAGACGAGGTAGGAATTCTTGCAAGACGATTTAGTCTCCGCGCTTTGAAGAAGCATTATTAGTATTGGTGCTGTTCAGGCACCATCTGTAAAAAATAAATAAAAAATACATAAAGCTAAGAACCTAACAAGTAAAACGAGTGAAATACATAACACACAATGAATAACAGATGTAAATACAAGAATTATTTATATCTATAAAAACAAAGATAAATACAATACAAAAATATAGCTTATGTAGTCAGTCAGGTGAGCAATATCAACTGTGAAGGCAAGGAATATATTACAGTTAACGATCACTTATTCTTAAGAACGAGAACGATGTTACTTAGCATATCAGCTTTTGATAGTTGAGTCGATGAAATTAATCATTTAAAATTTTTCAGGATAGTTAAGAAAGAAAACAGATAGGTTTACCTGCTATTATCGTCACAATTATCAACGACTGCGGCACCTGTAGATCTGCTCATGTACATCTACATCTACTGTACTGATCACACTTAAGTTCCTGGCAGAGCGTTCATCTAACCACCCTCACAATAATTCTCTGTCATTGCACTCTTGAACAGCGCACGGAAAAAATGAAACACCTATATCGATCCGTGAGTGTTCTGATTCCGTTTACCCTTGTAATACTGTAAGAAAGTACAGGGCTATTACAAATGATTGAAGCGATTTCATAAATTCACTGTAGCTCCATTCATTGACAGATACGTAGAAAAACTCATAAAGTTTTGTTCGGCTGAAGCCGCACTTCAGGTTTCTGCCGCCAGAGCGCTCGAGAGCGTAGTGAGACAAAATGGCGACAGGAGCCGAGAAAGCGTATGTTGTGCTTGAAATGCACTCACATCAGTCAGTCATAACAGTGCAACGACACTTCAGGACGAAGTTCAACAAAGATCCACCAACTGCTAACTCCATTCGGCGATTGTATGCGCAATTTAAAGCTTCTGGATGCCCCTGTAAGGGGAAATCAACGGGTCGGCCTGCAGTGAGCGAAGAAACGGTTGAACGCGTGCGGGCAAGTTTCACGTGTATCTGGACATGCTGGAAAATTGGCTCATGCCACAACTGGAGACAGACAGCGCCGATTTCATCCTTCAACAGGAAGGGAAGTACAAGATCAGTTGGCACAAGTAATACAAATATTTTATATTTCAGAGGACACTCGCACTCCAACACGGGAAGAGGGACTTAGAAATACGGAAATGCCACAAAATAATAACACATTGCATTTTGGAAATTATGAAAGAAATTGGCAAGGTGCACCGAATTGAGAGATGGAACCGCCGACACGACGTAACAATGACCGATATGCTACTCGCCGACACGATGATTTTGACTATAAGCTGTTCATTACTACACGTAAATTCAAAACGTTTAAGAATTCTGCCAACGACATTCATCCACAAGCGTGGCTCCATCAATTCTCTCATTGTTTTCCTCCCAACTGGTCATTAGAACACAGATTAGAATTTATGTGTGGCTACTTGGAGAATGAACCAGCTGTAAGAATGCGATCAGTCATTCACGATTGCCACAGTGAAGGAGAAATTTACCATGCCTTCCTCTCAGCATATTGGTCTCAAGCCACACAAGACCGAGTAAAACATGGCATCATAATGATGAAACATTTCGAACAATCTGAATTTTCCAGTCTTGTGAAATATTTTGAAGACATGTTGCACAAGAATCAGTACCTGTCAAACCCATACAGCCCCTCAGAAGTCATCCGCATTTGCTTAATCAAATTACCTGAACATTTATGGCATATTATTTTGGCAGGACGTTGCAAAGACGACACTGGAGTTTTTCAGGGACTCTTACAAGAACTGGAAATTGACACTGACAGTCGCGGAACGCGAAAACAGGAGCACAACAATTACAGGTCACATCCGTCACAATTCCGTGATGACAGAAATAACAACAGGACGCGACAAGGCTATTCTCATAACACAAATCGTGACCAAAACAGACACCACCTGTATGACAACTGTTGGCAGAGTAGTAATAATTACAGGGAAAGATCACCTCTCCGCAGTAATGACTATCTCAGAGACAAACAGACAATATGGGAACCAAAACAATTATTACTACGGGAGACAGAATAACTTTAGACGCAACGGTCCAGCGCGCAGTTACGATTCAGGGAGAAATTCTCCACCACTTAACAGACAAGAAAGAAACTACAGGAACTACCGACATGACGACAGACGATGTGATCGTAATGACATACCTGAATTGCATCAGAACTGGCGGGATTTAAACAGGGCAGGACCCTCTCGGCAAGGTGAATTTGTAGAAGTTAGCTCTCCAAACCCCAATAACGACGCACGCCAACAAAGAGACAATAGGCAATTACTCATACCGCTGGCAGCCACAAAACGTACGTATGACACTAACAACGCAGCTGCCGTAGCTAGTAATTACGTAAAAATGGAAGACATTAGGGGCATCTTACTCCAAGAACACGACATAAAACATAACAACATTGCATATCCTGTGATTCACATTACAGTAAATGACGTAAAATTTATGGCAGTACTTGACTCTGGCAGTCCCATTTCAGTAATTAGTTAAACAGCCTTTAGCAAATGCAACAAATCGAACGATTGCCCCACACTTCCGTTACGTAAGATTAAATTACAAGGTGCAATCTTTGGAAAAAGTGTAGATGTACGCCAACAAACCAACTTAGAATTCTTTTGCCAAAGCCACAGCTTCTCTATGAACTTTCTTATTGTTCCATTATTGTCGACGGAAATTATATTGGGAGTAGACTTTTTGAATGAATACAAAGCAATCTTAAACTTTCACAATGCTGAAATAAGTTTAGAGAAGGAAGGTGAGTCAATAGCTTTGAAATTTGAAGATTGGCTCTCAAACCATGACGAGGAAATTAATCGGCTTTACCTTCTGTTAGACAACAGTTCGGAATTTTCTACGGAACTAGACACTAACAATCACTCTGCAAGTACTGACAGGGATGATATCGACGGCATATTTGAAATTAATGAGTTAATTCAGAATAAAATTCAAACAATTGAGAATTGTAATGACACTGATAGGCAGGACCTTTTTGAGATTTTACAAGCACATTCCACAGTTTTTACTCACATAACAGGAACAATCAAGGGATTTCAATACCAATTTCGTGTTCGTGAGCATACTAAATTTTGTGTTAGACCATACGTAATTCCAGCACATTATAGGGACTGTGTTAGAACAGAAATACAATCTATGCTTGACGAGGGCATTATTGAGCCTGCAGTAAGCTCATACAACAATCCATTACATGTTGTTGAGAAGAAAAATGGATCGATCAGGCTTGTCTTAGATTCGAGACAAATCAATACTATCATTATTCCTGAAACAGACAGGCCGCAAACGTTGGAATAACTTCTTCAAAATTTTAATGGTGTAAAAGTGTTGTCTTCCATTGATCTCAGATCCAGCTTTTATCAGATCGAACTTCATCCAGAATGTAGAAAATACACAGCTTTCCTTTGTTTCGGCGTTTGTTATCAGTTTCGGAAACTTCCTTTTGGTTTGAACATTTCTTCAGCAGCATTCATTCGTGGGCTAAGTTCCATATTACCTGAGTTCTTAAAACGTCACATCACCTTATATGTGGACGATATTCTAATAGCAGAAGCTTCATGGGAACAACATAATCGCATCCTCAACAGTTTGTTACGTATTTTTGCAGAATCTGGAATTACAGTTAACTTGGAAAAGTCTGAATTCGGTAGATGAAAGGTGAGGTTTTTTTGACATATTATTTCTTCTGAAGGCATTCAGCCGGATCCTGAAAAGTTAGAAGCAATCAAAGTCATTCTAGTTCCATCCACAAAAAAAACAAGTCCGCAGTTTTCTAGGTCTCGTAAATTTTTACCGTCGTTTTCTGAATATACAAATTCTTGTTACACCAAAACTTTGTTGTCTCACTGGAAAAAATACTATTTGGAACTGGGACGAACAAGCACAGTTGGAATTCAATTCTTTGAAAGAATCGCTACTTAACGCGCCAATACTAGCTCATCCAGATCTGTCACAAGATTTCTGCCTTAGCACGGATTCTTCTACAGTCGGTCTTGGTGCCCCTTTATTTCAAGAAGCCATAGAAAATGACACTACCATTCAGAAAACCATTGCTTTTGCTAGCCGAGTGCTAACAAAATCTGAAAAAAATTATTCCATTACTGAATTAGAAGCTTTAGCTATCGTTTGGGCATTTAACAAATTCAGTTTCTTTCTTTCTGGTAAGCACGTAAAAGTATTGTTATTTTAACAATATGGAAAAGAGAATTCGAAGTGTCTTGTCTATTTGTAAACTTTGTCAAAAGGCGAAACCATCTACTATCTCCCATCGTGCTCCGCTGTTTCCTATCATTCCTTCTAAATTAAAAGAATTTGCTGCTGTTGATCTCTTGGGACCGCTTGTCAGAACATCTAATGGATTTTCGTTCGCTCTAGTCGCTGTTGAACTTACTTCAAAATTTGTTTCTTTCACTCCGTTACGTAAAGCCACTGGACGGTCTGTATTCAACGCCTTTCTTAAAAATTTCTTACGTGAAGTTGGCCACGTTGCTAAAGTCATTTCAGATAACAGACCGCAATTCAGATCTGCTGTTTGGTCACGCATGCTTCGGAATCATAAAATCAAACCTGTTTTTATTTCATTGTACTCACCACATTGTAACCCATCTGAACAGATTATGAAAGAAATCAATAAGCTTTGCAGACTTTATTGTCACAGAAAGCATCAGCATTGGGATAGATATTTACACTTATTTCAAAACGTGCTGAATGAAATGCCTCATGATTCCACTGCTTTACCACCTACTCTTGTACTAAAGAATGAAGAACCACCGAACAGAATCAGAGAGCTTGTACCTTTCCCGAATACACGTAAACTTCGACACAAAGACATAATTGATTTGGCTCTTAAAAATATAAAATCTGCAGCAAACAAAAGGAGAAAACTACACAGTAAAGCAAATGCAAAGAAATTATATATTGGTCAGAAAGTTCTCATTAAAGCTCATTCATTGTCACATAAGAAGAAACACTTGAGTCAAAAATTCTTTCTAGTTTACAAAGGACCTTACAGAATCCGACGTATACCACATGATAATTGCGTTGAAGTTGAAACTCTGCGTACTAGGAAGAGTAAAGGTTTACACCACATTTCACATGTAAAATCGTATATTGAAAAATAATCTGCTTTTTAACTTTGTCTTTGCCATAAAACGTTTCGCTTCACATTTCTAGTATGCATTGTCACACTTAGAAACTGTTATCATGCAACTATGTTTTGAAGTTAACTATCCAGTGTAGAACCTAGGGTACATATTTAGACAGTAATTACCACTGCATTGTGATAGTGAACAGAGGACACAGTGTTACTGTGTGTGTACATTCTTGCTTGTTAGTTCCACGATTACGTAACGACTATCAGGCTTACATACTTAGGACATATACAGGTACTGCTAATGAAATTTTAATGCAACATTTTGGTTTACTTGAAGAAATATTCTGGATTTAAAGTACTTTCTGTGAGATACCAGGTGACACAGTGGTTAGTTTATGAGACAGCTACACGATTTTATCACGGCACTACTAATGAGTGACAATTTACAATGTTGCTTTTGCGGTGTTTCTGTTTTATATCTACACAGTTTTTCTGAATTCTTCTGGAAAGTAAAACATGTTTTAGTAATAACTTTTGTGGTATAGCTACAATGAGACAGCCTCTTTCGTAGCACAACAATATGTTACAGCACAGTACTTTGTTCATCCCAACAATAAGCATAATAAGTAAGATATCTATACGCAAAGCATTTCACTTCTGTTTATCATGAGGTAAGTACATTGACTTCTGCAGAATTTAGCTTTCGGAGGACAATAACTACGACACTTCCACAGAGATTATCTTACAGCAAGACGCACATTTAGCGCTACAGGACACGTATTTGAGTGATTAATTTTGTACATAATCATTTATTCTTAAAGATATTTGAAGTACAATGATACAAAGGTTTTTCGTAATACATTTCATTCCATTGTTGTAATCTGTAACACCTGAGGGTATAATTACATTAATACTCAGGGGGGTACACGCCTTCTTTGTGTACCATGTGTTTGGCAAGCACAAGGAGCCCTAGCTAATATGGTATTTGCTTATACCACTTTACACATCGGTACCACATTCCTCTAAAACAGAATTACACAGCTATCTGATCATTTAACTGAGAGATAAACTTTTTTTTTACTACGTAAGTGACACATGTTTACGCAGTTACACAGTTGGGTAACTTCACATTTATGAAATTGTATTTTGTCTGTACTGAGTGAAATGTTCATATTTTTTCAGATCCATTGTGATACTATGAGAGCTTTGAATGATGTATTTGGTATGAGATCATGATTTTTAAAGTATGTTCGAGGTAGATGACGCTATTGAAATGGGCAGAGAATGTTTTTTTGGGTTTTGACATTATAGCTGAAAGCTACGACGTTTTTGAGATTTGACTGAGGTGTTATGATGTTATTATTACGACGACGATGTGTATTATGCTGTTGAGGTATGTTTATGATCAATGAGATGATGCTATATGGGGAATTTGATTATGCTACATATTTATTATGATGAAATATTGAAGAATGTCTACAAATATGTATATGTGTAATAAGGTAAGGAATAATGACTAGTGGTTAGGGATGTTGATTTGTGAAAAAGGTTGTTGGAAACCAAGAATCGTACTTTAAGAGTTATGAAATGTATGTAAATGCGTGAATGTATTACAATGCCGACGAAAATTTTTTGGGCACTGTTATATAAATAGGATTTTGTTTCTACACATTTGCAACGTAAATTCTTGACCTGTGAAATTTTTTTATATGAGACTGTCACTGTAGCGAAAACTGCTGTTGTAAATATTTCCATAAGAAAGTTAAGTGACCACCTGCACGTAATGCGTCATGGGCACCCAGCTGTGTCAGATGGCTGGAGAAAAAGCCATTACTGTATGCCTTTCAGAGGCACAGGTGGAGGAAAAAAAGAGGCCATTATCCTCGCTATTGACATTCCTTTGTTGAAAGCATTGCAAATACGACACGTTCAAACTTGAAAACATATGATTATACTGTGGAGCTCTTAATTTATGATATTTACTAAAATGCCTAATGAAACGATGAGAAACATTTCACGGCTATTGTCTTGCTAGTTGAGAGAATTGTTTTGCCTTTGGAGACGCCATTTGCCTACTGAATGATGTTTCATATGTTTCTTTATATATATATATTTGCTCATTTTGTTTAATATCTAGTTTCTAGCTGCACTGCAGCATTGGTTAAAATAAAATTTAATAGATGTACTCATATAGTTATTTTATGCCTACAGATCCAGTCAATTATAAATTTATGATCTACTTCCAAGAAAACGAGGGCACATAAATAGACATTTCCCTTCACAGGAATTGCATAAATAATTTTTTTACGATTTCGTAACTTATCTGCTAGCGTACGTTTTTTTGATGCATCACTCTAGTGTTAAGATGTGACATAGGTATTAAAAATGGCCATTTTTACTGTGATATTTTTTCCACTTGAACTATGTCATGTTTAGATATAAGTTATTGCATATGCTGCTGCTGTTTGCCAGTCATAGTGTTACTGAATTTGACTTTTTATTAATCTGTTAAGCTAGTTTTACTACTGATTTATTTTTCTTGTTTGCTGCACAGTGCCTTATATTAGTTGTAATATTGCAATTGCTTTGCCTATTTAAATTTTTTGTCATTGATGTTTGTGTTAATTGTTTTGTGCTGCTGCATTGCCTCGTCCCTTAGTTTAGCATCTGAGTTCAGTAGATTTAAGTTAGCTTAAGAGGGGGTAGCCTATAAGAGAATGAGTTGCGATGAATTTGAAGACATGCACTGAGAGGTTATACGAGAAAAATATAGAAAGCATGCTTGGATAGGATTCTTTTTTTGGTGGAAGCAAAGGTTGAAATAAGACGAAAGATCTATGGAATGAAGTTTTGGGTTGGACTGCAGTATCAAATGTTACACTGAAAACAAACCCTGTCCTTTCCTTTTGGTGTTATCCCACTATGTGTTTGTGTACCCTTGTGTATTTGTTTTCTTCCTGTCTCTGTGTAGTTTCATAGAATTTTTTCTTCTTCTAATACTAAGCTACATTCACTATGATGAGGAATACTGTTATCCTCAAATATAATTGGCATTAATAATATGTTATTTACCTTGTAAATATGCTTTGACATTATTTATTCTGTTTTGTTTTAATGCTCATGTGTAATGTTGATGTTTCAAAAGTTATTCTGATCTTTTATGTATGTACTCATGTCATAATTCCTGTAACACTGATGTATATGTTATTTCGATTCTTTTGTAAAGCTTGTACTACAAATGTTATCTGTATTGTTATGTTCTTTAATGATGTTTTCTGTATTTCTGTAATTGTATTCTCATGTTATAAAATTGTAATTGACCCCAGTTTATCACATTAAGTAACTTGTAAGCATTCATTTCACTGCACACATTTCTGTTGGTCATAGTATATGGACAATATGTGAGAAGTAGGGAGTGATAGTGTTTGCACATGTGTTAATAATTCAGCAAAGAACTGGATAACAGCATTGCTGGTTCTAAGGACAATTCCAAAAACTTTGTGAGTGCACAAGTGGTGGTTTATGGACTTGCTATATTCTCCGCAAGACTCTTCGATGGTGATTGTGCACCTGCACAGTCGCAGCAGATGGCTGCTGGCCATCTCTACAAGGACTACAGTGGGTCTGCATCTTTGATGACCCACCAACGTCATTATTTCTACAAGGACTGCAGTGGGTCTGCACCTCTGGTGGCCCACCAATACCATAATCTCTACCAGGACTACAGTGGGTCTGCTCTGTGATGACCTACCTACCAGTATTCTTCAAAACTTCGAATGACTCTGTTGTGGGCTTGCTCTTTTGTGACCCATTACCTGTCTGCATGTCAAGAGTCAGCACTGCCTTGCCGTTGGAAGGACAACACTACTTCTTCAAGACTGCATGGAAATCCACTACTTCTGTGTGCAATTTCTTTTACTAATGAGACTTTGTGAAAAAAAAACTGTAATTACTATTATGATGAATGATCAGGACTATCTTTATGGACTGTGAGAAAATTTTAGCTTTTGACCAACATTGTATCAATAAGTGTGTGCATTTGATTTCTTTGTTATTGTAATTACGATTATGAAAAATTTTAACAAATATGTATTGTCCAGTACCCAAAACAATTTGTAAAATTTTTTGTGGGGAGCATGGGGGCTATGTAAGTAGGCCTATGTAAGTAGGCAGTTTAGGTTCTTATATTGGTAACGCCGCCGCCACGTAGCGCTCTCTGTATGAAAATCACTGGCTGTGCTGTGTGCTGTGTGCAGTCTGTGGCTAGTTTGCATTGTTGTCTGCCATTGTAGTGTTGGGCAGCTAGATGTTAACAGCGCGTAGCGTTGCGCACTTGGAGGTGAGCCGCCAGCAGTGGTGGATGTGGGGAGAGAAATGGCGGAGATTTAAAATTTGTAACACTGGATGTCATGAACTGCTATACATATTATGATTATTAAGGTAAATACATCGTTTGTTCTCTATCAAAATCTTTCATTTGCTAACTATGCCTACAGTAGTTAGTGCCTTCAATAGTTTGAATCTTTTATTTAGCTGGCAGTAGTGGCGCTCGCTGTATTGCAGTAGTTCGAGTAACGATTTTTGTAAGGTAAGTGATTTGTGAAAGGTATAGGTTAATGTTAGTCAGGGCCATTCTTTTGTAGAGATTTTTGAAAGTCAAATTGCGTTGCGCTAGAAAAAAAAATATTGTGTGTCAGTTTAAGCACAGTCCTGTATAATTGTACAAAGGGGACGTTTCACGTTCTCTGTCTTCTGAATTGTCTGAACCTATCACCAACGGCGCCTATTGGATATTTTGTTGGAGCGTGCCTAGACTGGGAGCATAGCGTATTATTAATATTTTGGAAGACGAATAGCGACTTGTAAGAAGCCATAAAATTTTTCCAGTTCCGGCTCTGTTGTAAACGTTCGTAATACCAACTTTTAAATAATTTCCTTAAAAGAAAAACACCTGACTTCTCTATTTTGCAGATACTGTGTAACACGTTGAACTTAGAGGATAATTTTTCATCGAGTCATATCTCCTTCATTTCCACACCACAGGTCGTTTTGCATTCTGATCCAGGCACAAGGTTCACTATTAATAAAACGCTTATTTATGAACATGGACGAAGAACTCAACTAAAAGCTACAGTAACGGTAAAGATGGTGGTAGCAAAATTGAGTTGGTAATAATATTTCAACAGGAGAAAAACAATCTATTGTTCCGACTCATAACTAAATGCGCCGGATTGCGAGGACTGGTATTGGTTTTACTCAAAGGAATGAAAGAATAATTGACAAATAAGTAAAAATATTACCGAATGAATGATTGTTTTCCAGCAATCGAATGAGTGGATTGGTTTCACTCGATTGTTCCCGTCACTAAGCAGAGTGAACTATGTCTTGGCAATGTGCGCTGTGCAACTCTCTTTATGTGATGACCTGATCAGCAGATTTACTTTTGAAATATTTGCTAGCGTATCTGGGTTAAGCGTCTACACTACTACACTACTGAATCAGCCTAGTAAATAGTTTTCCAGCCTTGCTTTGCACCGCAAAACAACATTGTCACTACCCTATACCAGTAATAAATGCCCTATAGTAACCCAACAACATTCAGACAGACCCTCAGATGCCTACCCCGACAACAGTTATTACACCACACCACTTTGGTTTCTAAGGTCTTCCACCGACAGTTTTCTCTAGAAACAAAACAGGATACAGTTCGTCAAAAGGGATAAATGTCATGTAGGAAACACGAAACTCTAAGTTCTGAGTGATATATATGTAATTTATCGGCTTAATTAGAGCTACCTAAGTCCGCAGTTCGTGGTCGTGCGGTAGCGTTGTCGCTTCCCGCGCCCGGGTTCCCGGGTTCGATTCCCGGCGGGGTCAGGGATTTTCTCTGCCTCTTGATGACTGGGTGTTGTGTGATGTCCTTAGGTTAGTTAGGTTTAAGTAGTTCTAAGTTCTAGGGGACTGATGACCGTAGATGTTAAGTCCCATAGTGCTCAGAGCCATTTCGACCATTTTTAGAACTAGCTAAGCCAGTAACTTTGATCAAAAACTACGTACAGCTATCCAGTCCCCCAGATTTTGACGAGACCTCTGTGTAGCAAACACGTGCTAGCTCTCTGGATCACAAAACGTGCTCAGAACACTGGAAAATAAGCTGAATTTATTGGCCATGCATGTGAATGCACTTTCAAATTCCGGTGTGATTCCACACGAACAAAATAACTATGCGAGCTTCAGGCAGCTTCACTATAATTATTGTTTACGTAAAGGCTTTCCAACCAACAAGATTCAAGGAGCAGAATGAAGGCAGTTTCATTGACCACATACCACGCACGCAGATAAAAATTCTTCAGGAGGTGTTGCTTCTCAGCAGGGCTTTCCAGAAATTTTACGAAGAGGTGCTGGAAAACACTTTCCTTCATCGGAAATCCGAAAGATGCTATATCGGGTTAGAAGGCCCCAATAATAAGCAATTTATGAGGATTATAGGAAGATCAGCCTATCAGTTTCATATTAGCTGGGTACCTGTAACCGACTATGGTGCCCACTGCAGACTGAGCGACCTTCCTCACTTACCTCGGTTCCCGTATCTAATGTGATTAATGTCGATGGAGCTCTAAACGCTAATCTCCTGTGTTTGAAGAACAGAAAATGTTTCAGGAAATTAAAAAATAGACTAAAGAAAAGTCGAACGGCAGTGCTGGCTGGAGGAATCCAAGGTGTAGCTTCAGACAGCTATGGCTTGTTTAGAATTATTTTAGGACTGACAGTTGGGCGGGAGCACAAGGAGGCGCGAAGTAGAGTTGCAATGTCCCACCCTTGAGTTTCATTCAAGTTGCTCAAACCCAAGTACGGAATTGGCTTCGCGTGATCTTGAGGAGCTGCACTATGTACTAATTTTACGTTTATGTGCGACGACAAATTAATAAAACAAAATACGGATAGTGTACGAAATTGCATTATCTGATGTCACTACCGAATTTTTCATCTGCGGGAAACGTTTTTGTTTTTGAAGTTAGGTGAACACATCGATAGAAAAAGAATCTTAAGAACACAACTTTCATCTACTCCAAACTGGAACTCTGTCAGAGTTTTCTAACATGAAATAATGTGAGATAAATATGACGCACAACGGTCCGATCGTGCGCCAAGTGCTAAGTGGTCGTCCGTATGGGTTCATTAGGAAAACGAATCACTAGGCTCGTAATTAACCTGTTATTAACTTTTCTGACCTACCTACGTATTTGTAGCTTAACAAGATATAAGATTTACGTGTGTTTATCACGATGAAAGAATGTACCTTATATACTCTCACCAGTACTGGTAGAAAGGAGGACAGCGATACAAAAGCATTGCTTCAGCAGTGCACCAATTATACTGTAAACAGTAATATATAATTTGTGCCATGTACGTTGAATTCCGGAAAAGAACAACATTTAGAGTTAGTTGCTGATAAGGTATTCTTATTAAAATGACAAAATAGTTCTGTATGTAACTGAATATCGTTGCAGAAATGGTTGAAATGGCTCTGAGCACTACGGGACTTAACTTCTGAGGTCATGAGTCCCCTAGAACTTAGAACTACTTAAACCTAACTAACCTAAGGACATCACACACATCCATGCCCAAGGCAGGATTCGAACCTGCGACCGTAGCTGTCGCGCGGTTCCAGACTGTAGCGCCTAGAACCGCTCGGCCACCCTGGCCGGCACCATTGTAGACTGCACACTTTAGACAAGCAGCTGAATCCTTCTATATTTCATTTCTGTGGTGCGGGAACTGACGTCACTCTCGTCGCTATGACATGTTTAGAGTGTCACTGTAATTTAATGAAATGAAACTATCTGTGACTACCCAGAAAAAGGGATGGTTCCTTATCGGTGACCAGTATCTTGCCGAGTGTCAGATCCCATCGCTGATAATAATCATAAACAGAATGACGAATTTATGTTTAGAGCTGCAGCCGTTCTCTCGATTACATTCTTAACGGAGAGAAGTGGGCAATCATTAAGTTTTTCTTCTCAAAGTAGGCACGTAACGCAATACATAAATCTCGACTAACCTCGTACGGCAATCCTCTGGCCTAGAGAACGACATGGAACATTCATAACTTCGACAAACTACTTCCAGTGTTGTTCAGTGTCACACAGTAAATAAGAACAACAACAAATCAGATAACTCCTGAAGCAGTATAAACAACAACAAACAAAATCACAGGGTGCGACGATCACGCAGGACAGCAAGCTGCCCGAAACTCACAGTGTAACCTCACAACAGGCTACAGCAGTCCACTCACCCCACCGCCGCCCCACACCAAACCCAGTGTTCATGTGCGTTTCGCAGCTCCTCCCCCCCCCCCCACCCCGCGGGAAAGTCTCATACCAGATGAGCGTAACCCAAATACACTCCTAGAAATTGAAATAAGAACACCGTGAATTCATTGTCCCAGTAAGGGGAAACTTTATTGACACATTCATGGGGTCAGATACATCACATGATCACACTGACAGAACCACAGGCACATAGACACAGGCACCAGAGCATGCACAATGTCGGCACTAGTACAGTGTATATCCACCTTTAGCAGCAATGCAGGCTGCTATTCTCCCATGGAGACGATCGTAGAGATGCTGGATGTAGTCCTGTGAAACGGCTTGCCATGCCATTTCCACCTGGCGCCTCAGTTGGACCAGCGTTCGTGCTGGACGTGCAGACCGCGTGAGACGACGCTTCATCCAGTCCCAAACATGCTCAATGGGGGACAGATCCGGAGATCTTGCTGGCCAGGGTAGTTGACTTACACCTTCTAGAGCACGTTGGGTGGCACGGGATACATGCGGACGTGCATTGTCCTGTTGGAACAGCAAGTTCCCTTGCCGGTCTAGGAATGGTAGAACGATGGGTTCGATGACGGTTTGGATGTACCGTGCACTATTCAGTGTCCCCTCGAAGATCACCAGTGGTGTACGGACAGTGTAGGAGATCGCTCCCCACACCATGATGCCGGGTGTTGGCCCTGTGTGCCTCGGTCGTATGCAGTCCTGATTGTGGCGCTCACCTGCACGGCGCCAAACACGCATACGACCATCATTGGCACCAAGGCAGAAGCGACTCTCATCGCTGAAGACGACACGTCTCCATTCGTCCCTCCATTCACGCCTGTCGCGACACCACTGGAGGCGGGCTGCACGATGTTGGGGCGTGAGCGGAAGACGGCCTAACGGTGTGCGGGACCGTAGCCCAGCTTCATGGAGACGGTTGCGAATGGTCCTCGCCGATACCCCAGGAGCAACAGTGTCCCTAATTTGCTGGGAAGTGGCGGTGCGGTCCCCTACGGCACTGCGTAGGATCCTACGGTCTTGGCGTGCATCCGTGCGTCGCTGCGGTCCGGTCCCAGGTCGACGGGCACGTGCACCTTCCGCCGACCACTGGCGACAACATCGATGTACTGTGGAGACCTCACGCCCCACGTGTTGAGGAATTCGGCGGTACGTCCACCCGGCCTCCTGCATGCCCACTATACGCCCTCGCTCAAAGTCCGTCAGCTGCACATACGGTTCACGTCCACGCTGTCGCGGCATGCTACCAGTGTTAAAGACTGCGATGGAGCTCCGTATGCCACGGCAAACTGGCTGACACTGACGGCGGCGGTGCACAAATGCTGCACAGCTAGCGCCATTCGACGGCCAACACCGCGGTTCCTGGTGTGTCCGCTGTGCCGTGCGTGTGATCATTGCTTGTACAGCCCTCTCGTAGTGTCCGGAGCAAGTATGGTGGGTCTGACACACCGGTGTCAATGTGTTCTTTTTTCCATTTCCAGGAGTGTATTTGCTGGTAATCGCGGTGTACACATACGTGCAGACAGTGTTTGCGCTGCGATCGCCTACATAGTGTAACTGAGGCGGAATAAGGCCTGAACCAGCCCGCATTCGCTGAGGCAGATGGAAAACCAACTTAAAAACCATCCACAGACTGGCCGGCACATCGGACCTCGACACTAAACCTGCGGTGGGATTCGTGCAGGGGACTCTCACGCCTTCTCGCCCGGGAAGCACCGCTTTAGACCGCGCGGCTTGCTCTGTGGGCAATGCAGTGTAAGTTCGGAGTAGTGTGGTGGTGGGGTGAAGGTTTAACAACTTCCGGTGTTTGCTGAAGCTACAGATATCGTGACTTGCGGAATGCGGTCCATGTCTCTTAAAGTAATTTTAAACACACTATGAGAGTCAGTACGGATTTGGTCCTATCTTTGCGTGTATGTGAGAGTTTTATCTTATCTGTGGTTGTGAGGTATATCTGAATGTAATAGGTGTGTGTGCTATATGGTGTTACGTGTGTGTTGCCAAGGGAGAGGGTGAAGTGCTGTGATGGCACACAGCTTAATCCTACCTGCTCCTGTCGAATATCACCAGCAGAGCCCTCGATCTCATCGCCATCCTACTGATGAATCAGCATCAAAAGTGTGACGTGCCCTCAGTTCACAAGACACTGCAGAGAGGTTTGCCATGTTACCCAGGATATAAGCACAAAATTTGGTGGTAAGGAACTTTACGCCACCAGTCCTCTTCCCCTAACCTTCCAAATACTGGTAGTGAAAATTCCGCCTATCACCGTGATTCGAACCGGCTTGTCTGAGAGTCAAGTGCCACCACAGGGGTGCACATTAGCTACCTCGGCTTTGCAGGCGGATTTCTAACGAATTAAAACATGCAAACCCACAAATATTTTCACCATTTACTAAGATTTCGCTGGACTCATTGAAGATTTCAAAATAGTTTTTCGCAGTACCCACACGAAATGGCCTTGTCTTTGATTTTATCCGTTTTATATAAGTCTTTGTAGATGCATGATATAGATGAGGATACAGGACTGTGGCTGGTCAATAACTCGTAGAAACAGGATACATACATCAGTATTTCTTACCAGAAATTTTATTTATGAGACTAGTTTCGGCGCTTCATAAGCGCCGTCTTCAGGTCCATACGCAAAAAAAAAAAAAAGAAAAACTTTTTCACAGCAACCACATGTAATTGCCTTGCCTTTGATTTAACCCATTTTATATGATGTTTTTCATCATACAGATGTGGATGCGGGACTGTGGCTTGTCAGTAACTCGCAGAAACTGGATACCAACATCCGTATTTCTTCCCAAAAAGTCATTATTTATGCAACTTCTTTCGACGCTTCTTTAGCGCCATCTTCAGTTCTCTATGCGAAAAACGAATGGGGACGTTCAAACATTGGTGGGCATAGGATGGGTACTATGTATATTGATCTGGTACACTGTAATTCTGTTTATTCAACGTGTACACTCCTCTGCACGACAACAAACAGCGACATGGTTGCCAATAGCTTCCATGATCCATAAAGTGTAGAACATTATTTCCTTAGACTAACGTTTTCGGTCAGCAAGACCATCATCAGATCTGTTTCAAAACATGATCCAATATCATGACAATATGGATTCATTACATTAGGACATGTTTTGAAAAAGATCTGAAGATGGTCCTCGCTGAAGAAATCGGTAGTCAAAGGACCTAACAATTTTGTGTACACAGGTGGAAATACAGGGTGTCCAGAAAAGGGCTCCCTGATTTCAAAATTAAATATCTCGAAAACAAAGATCGATAGAGGAATGCAGTAAACGGTATGTTTATTGTGAAAGCTGTAAGAAGTCTATACAGCAGTTTGAAATAATAGTTACAAAAGCTGCTAACAGATGGCGCTGTACACTGTACAGCTCATATCAGCATACATAAGTGAAATAATCGTATGAAAACAATCTTTGCAAACAATCACATCACAATGTTTTCAAAATGTTCACCATTGGCACTACAGAGGTGGCGCAAACGAAGAATGAAACTCGCCATCACATTTCGTAGTGTCTCAACCGAAATGGATTCACATGCCACAGAGATCGCCGATTCAAGCTCGTCCAGCGTGGCGGGATGCTTCGGGTAGACCATGTCTTTCACTGTGCCCCTCAAAAAAAAGTCACAGGGAATCAAATACGGCGAATATGGAGGCCAATCCATGCCTGCACCAGTAAATTTGGGATATTCCAAAGCAATGACTCGATTCCCAAAGTATTCCTCAAGAAAGCGAAACACTTGTTCGGTCCGATGTGGTCGGGCTCCATCTTGCATAAACCATTCAGTACCTGGTCGAATCTCTAACGCTCGCTGTGTGGGGACAAATTGTTCCAAAATTGCAACGTAACGTGCACCAGTGACCGTTTCTCAAATGAAAAAAGGGCCAATAATGCCACTGCTGCATACTGCAGCCCACACAGTAACTTTAGGATAATACAGGGGTTTCGCTTCACACCAATATGGCTTCTGGGAACCCCAAAATCGCCAGTTCTGCTTATTCAGGTATCCATTCAGGTGGAAGTGTGCTTCATCTGTAAACCAGATGCAGCCAACATCAAATCCTTCACTATAAATCATTATGAGCATCTGATTAGCAAAGGCAACCCTTTGTTGCATAGCTCGTACGGGCATGGCCTGGTGCGTTTGAATTTTGAATGGAAACATGTGTAGGCTCTTTCTCACTATTTTCTGCGTGCTGGAACGCTTCAAACCAGTCTCAGATGCAATTCTACGGGCGGATGTCATTGGATTTCGCTGAATAATTCCAGAAACTGTGGCGATATTTTCAGGCGTAACTGCGGTTTGCTTGCGGCCAACATGCCTTACTAGATCATCAGTTACGCTGCCTGTTCGTTGAAATTTTGCGAAGAGCGTACGAATTCGCATCGGGTCCTTTTGGAACATTAAATCGTGCTTGAAAACTTCGCCTTGTTGCCGTAGGACTCTCTTCTAACCTGTGGTACCCTAGCACCAGAAAAACGCGTTGTTCAATGGAGTACATGTGAAACGTCCCCTTAGAACAATTATACATGACTGTGCTTAAACTGACACACAATATTTTTAGCGCAACGCAATGTGACTTTCAAAGATCCCTGCAAAAGAATGGCCCTGAGTAACATTAAACTATACCTTTCAGAAATCACTTACCTCACAAAAATCTTCGTTACTCGAACTACTGCAATACAGCGAGCGCCACTACTGCCAGCAAAATAAAAGATTCAAACTACGGAAGGCACTAACTACTGATAGGCATAGTTAGCAAATGAAAGACTTTAATAGAGAACAAACAATGTATTTACCTTAATAGTGTTGAAAAAGCATAATATACATAGCAGTTCATAATATCCATTCTGTGCTCAAAAATCCGCCATCTCATTTCCCACATCCACCACTGCTGGCGGCTCACCTCCAACTGCGCAACGCTACGCGCTGTTCACATCCAGCTGCCGCTGCCCAACACTACAATGGCAGACAACAATGCAAACTAGCCACAGACTGCACACAGCACAGCCAGTGATTTTCATATAGAGCGCTACGTAACGTTGCCAATAAGAAAACATAAACAGCCTACTTACATAAAGAAAACATAAACAGCCTACTTACACATGGTTTTAATCTCTTCCTTCGGTACGCTAACCTCCTTTCACGCTTCAATAGTGGAACTGATCGATCTGGGCTTCGGATCACCATTTATACTAGGCATTACGTATGGCGATTACAGCTCCATCTGTTAGCAGCTTTTGTAACGACTTCTGAAATGAGTCGCAACATTTTCGGTTGCCTACATTAGTTCTCATCCTGATAAACTCTTATGAAAAACCTGATATTGGTAACTCCATGTAGCCTAAATATTCAGTGGAATGCGCCGGCCACGGTGGTCTAGCGGTTCTAGGCGCTGTGTCCGGAACCGCGGGACTGCTACGGTCGCAGGTTCGAATCCTGCCTCGGGCATGGGTGTGTGTGATGTCCTTAGGTTAGTTAGGTTTAAGTAGTTCTAAGTTCTAGGGGACTTATGACCTAAGATGTTGAGTCCCATAGTGCTCAGAGCCATTTTTTCAGTGGAATGCTGTGATAAAAGTGCAGATGTTGAAAACGAGGAGAAGTGAACTGGTACGCGCTCTCTGTCACCGAAAGGCAGTACTTCCCTTTGGCTTGCGCAGCGGTCTGTTCTAACATAGGCGGTTGCGGTGATGACATCTTTCTTCACGACCAGCCGCCCGCGTCAGCCGCGGAACACGTGAATAGCAGGCGACAGCGTTAGCGAGATGCGAGCAGCGAAAGAGCAGCGACTCGACGAGCGGCCACGGCCCTGTGAATGTGGCGCGGCCGACGTCATCAGCGGCCAACAAAGGCGCGCGACTCTCCCTCTCTCCGCCGCGTGCCTGCGCTAGGGCGAAGCAGCAACCGCGCGGCAAACACAGCCTCTCACGAGGACAACGGCGCTACTTTCCGGCCTCGAGGACGTCACTCCGGCATGAATAGGCTGACGACGATTCACGATAAATGAGCTCGAACCTACGACAACAAGCCACTGCAGTGGCGTGTGCGTTCTAGAGGTCACAGTGCACATTCTTGCTCTTTCTACAATAGACAGTTGAGTACCAGAACAGAAAGAAGCCACCAAAATATAAACTACCGTGTAACAAAGTCTCCTTTTACTCTCTTTATCCTTCTCTAGCTCTCTCTTTTATACCTTCTTTCCTTCGTTTAAAAGAAATCCAGATTGAGGCAAAAGTTATGATTTAAATGGAAATCATTTGCCACATCTTACTGACTTTGGCGAAGCCTGTCATTGTCAGGGAATAGACAGTGATCTGAATTTATTGAATAAAAAGTTTAATATAGATGACTAGACGGCGATTTATATTAATCGTAATAACAAGTTGAACATGCACTGAAAAACATCATCACTAGCAACAGTGATGCAATGACATGCCAGAAAGTAGTTAAAAGGATAATCGCAACATTGTAAACAATAATCTCGCAAGATGCAAGTAAAGAACGAAAGTGGCCTGTAGCACGAGTAAAAATTTCTTAAAATGCCCATTACATGCAACTGTACAGCAGTTATTAAAGTGGGAAAAATATCTGCCATGGTAACAATGATTGATAGCTGTTCCACAGCCTGGCTTAAAAAGCGGTGGTCTGTCGTGGCATCCCGAGCTCGTTGCAGGGCCCTGCGTATAATGCTCCAAACTTTCTCAATTGAGGAGGGGTCCGGCAACGTTGCTAGCCAAGATATGGTCTGGCATGAACGTAGACGAGCGGTAGAAACACTTAGTAAATGCCGGCGGGCATTAACTATCTGAAATGTAAGCCCAAGATGGCTTGCCATGAAGGGCAACAATAGGAGGAGTAGAATATCGTCGACGTACGACCGTGAGGTAATGATGCCGCGAATGACAACAGAAGGGGTCCTCCTATGTAATGGCATCCCAGACCACCATACCTGGTTGTCGGCCCGTGTGGTCGGCCGCAGACAGGTGGGTACCCCATCACTGTCCGGAGTTTCTCCGGACATGTCTTCGCTAGTTATTGGGGCTTTCTTCGAAGATGGTTCAAATGGCTCTGAGCACTATGGGACCTAACATCTGAGGTCATCAGTCCCGTAGAACTTAGAACTACTTAAACCTAACTAGCCTAAGGACATCACACACATCCATGCCCGAGGCAGGATTCAAACTTGCGACCGTAGCGGTCGCGCGGTTCTAGACTGTAGCGCCTAGAACCGCTCGGCCACTCCGGCCGGCTCTGTTCGAAGACAATTCTACTTCAGACAATGAGAGTCCAGGATGAAGGTAAGTTAACTGTTTATTATTTCAAAAGTTATCTCCATAACTGTAAATACACTCCTGGAAATGGAAAAAAGAACACATTGACACCGGTGTGTCAGACCCACCATACTTGCTCCGGACACTGCGAGAGGGCTGTACAAGCAATGATCACACGCACGGCACAGCGGACACACCAGGAACCGCGGTGTTGGCCGTCGAATGGCGCTAGCTGCGCAGCATTTGTGCACCGCCGCCGTCAGTGTCAGCCAGTTTGCCGTGGCATACGGAGCTCCATCGCAGTCTTTAACACTGGTAGCATGCCGCGACAGCGTGGACGTGAACCGTATGTGCAGTTGACGGACTTTGAGCGAGGGCGTATAGTGGGCATGCGGGAGGCCAGGTGGACGTACCGACGAATTGCTCAACACGTGGGGCGTGAGGTCTCCACAGTACATCGATGTTGTCACCAGTGGTCGGCGGAAGGTGCACGTGCCCGTCGACCTGGGACCGGACCGCAGCGACGCACGGATGCACGCCAAGACCGTAGGATCCTACGCAGTGCCGTAGGGGACCGCACCGCCACTTCCCAGCAAATTAGGGACACTGTTGCTCCTGGGGTATCGGCGAGGACCATTCGCAACCGTCTCCATGAAGCTGGGCTACGGTCCCGCACACCGTTAGGCCGTCTTCCGCTCACGCCCCAACATCGTGCAGGCCGCCTCCAGTGGTGTCGCGACAGGCGTGAATGGAGGGACGAATGGAGACGTGTCGTCTTCAGCGATGAGAGTCGCTTCTGCCTTGGTGCCAATGATGGTCGTATGCGTGTTTGGCGCCGTGCAGGTGAGCGCCACAATCAGGACTGCATACGACCGAGGCACACAGGGCCAACACCCGGCATCATGGTGTGGGGAGCGATCTCCTACACTGGCCGTACACCACTGGTGATCGTCGAGGGGACACTGAATAGTGCACGGTACATCCAAACCGTCATCGAACCCATCGTTCTACCATTCCTAGACCGGCAAGGGAACTTGCTGTTCCAACAGGATAATGCACGTCCGCATGTATCCCGTGCCACCCAACGTGCTCTAGAAGGTGTAAGTCAACTACCCTGGCCAGCAAGATCTCCGGATCTGTCCCCCATTGAGCATGTTTGGGACTGGATGAAGCGTCGTCTCACGCGGTCTGCACGTCCAGCACGAACGCTGGTCCAACTGAGGCGCCAGGTGGAAATGGCATGGCAAGCCGTTCCACAGGACTACATCCAGCATCTCTACGATCGTCTCCATGGGAGAATAGCAGCCTGCATTGCTGCGAAAGGTGGATATACACTGTACTGGTGCCGACATTGTGCATGCTCTGTTGCCTGTGTCTATGTGCCTGTGGTTCTGTCAGTGTGATCATGTGATGTATCTGACCCCAGGAATGTGTCAATAAAGTTTCCCCTTCCTGGGACAATGAATTCAAGGTGTTCTTATTTCAATTTCCAGGAGTGTATTTTTACCCGTCTATAAGAAAAGACTTTCAATGCCTCGATGGAAAATGTTTGCGGTTGCCTACGGAATCATGATTGTTTCCAGCCAAGGTATGCACCTATTTGCTTGAAGCAAATCCACGGCCACGAATGTTATTCTTCAATAAAAAGTTGTTCAAATGGCTCTGAGCACTATGGGACTTAACTTCTGCGGTCATCAGACCCCTAGAACTTAGAACTAATTAAACATAACTAACCTAAGGACATCATACACATCCATGCCCGAGGCAGGATTCGAAGCTGCGACCGTAGCGGTCGCTCGGTTCCAGACTGTAGCGCCTAGAACCGCACGGTCACTCCGGCCGGCTCCTCAAGACTCCAGAAATATGGTAATCGCATGGAGAGAGATCGTAAGTGCATGGAGGATTTGTGAGGGCTTCCCAGAGCGACTTCTGCTGCTTAGTCGAAATGAACTTGTTCTACACATGTGGGTGAACATTATCTTGCATCAGAATGATACCGTCCGCCTACATTCCTGAGCGTTTGGACTTGATGGCTTGGTTTAGTTTTTGTAAAGTGTTCAGGTATCGCTGTGCATTAATTGTGCCCCAGTGTTCCAGCAATTCAATGAACAGCGGGTCCTTGCAATCAGAGAGAAAGGTCGCCGTGGCTTTCCTGGACGTGGCGTGCCTGTTGTGGCGACTACGTTGCAGAAGTTTCACGGGGAAGCCCTTACACATCATCCATGCAGTCACTATCTCTCCCCAGGGGAGTTCCATAGTTTTGTAGACCTAAGAGAAGATTTTCGTGGCCATCGATTTGCTCTGGATGAAAAGGTACATTACTTTGGTACTATCAGGTTGCCATAAGCAGTCGCAATATGTTTTCCATAATGGCATTAACCTTCTTGTCTCACAGCCCGATAAATGTATTAACAGGTATTGCGATTACTTTTGACGCAATAAATCATTTACTCGCTCGTTTTCCATAGCCGCATTTTCATTTGGCTGCGCCTTATATTAGACTATGTTAAATTGTTAAGGTTTTCCTTCTTCTTATTTCTTCTTCTTCGAGAAAAATTATGTTACAGTGGCGAGAGAGTACTTCACAATATATCAACTTTGTTTACTTGACATTTCGTCATTTGATGTCTCTCGTATTTTCCAAAGGAGACAGTCTCACAAAAAGATCGTCGGATGTCAAGGTACACAAACACACCATGGGCAGATATGTAAATGATTAGAGCAGCAATTCTCTTTGAAAGGTTGAAAGGCCGCCTAAGTGCATTGGTGTTTTTCGTGTTTAGAGTTGTTACTATTACTAGTAGGGTAAATAAAAGGCGTGGAAAGCGTCAGATGTTGAGTAGTCACTTTGCTGGACACGGAGATGCCACGTACAGCGTTATCAGCATCTGACGCCAGTTGAAAGAGGCCTCACTGCAGGTCTCCACTCGGCCGGCTGATCGAACTGTGCGCTGCCAATATTTGAAGGGCATTTGGATGCGAGAGTGACAGTGCCCGAAGTCAGACTGCATGGGAATGTGACGAAAGCATTGCTGATTGCAAGAACCCGCTGTTCATTGAACTGCTGGAACACTGGGGCACAATTAATGCTCACTCTGTTGTACAACAGGAACCTCTGAAACCTGTGCCTGCCAGTAAGTACTGGACCATCTGCAATATATGAATGTGTGACGTCTGTTCTTTCGGACGCGGTGGGAGGGGGTTGGGTGGGAGGGGGGAGGGGGCTGACGAGGAGGAAAGGAAAGGGAAGGGGTTAGTGCATCGGGACTCCAGATTGGCGCCGCTTGGTAGGAATGTGGGTCGGCCGTGAGGCGTGCTGAGACAGTCCGCACAGTTGCGATAATACTGTGTCCCGGATGGCCCAGTGGTTAACACACCTGCCTAGTAAGCAAGAGATCCCGGATTCGAATCCCGACCCAGTACTAGTTGTCACTCGTCACGGCTGATCCCCTCGTAATGTCTCGATGCAGCTGACGTCAGTAACCACTTCCCTTTCCTTATCTTTCTTCCCACACCTCTTAACTTCTAATTTACATGTCTCTGCAACATGCTGTATCAACATGCACGATAGGTGGGAGATTAGCGGGGAATTACAGTCCCACGCGTAGGCCACTTGCCACCACAGTACAAACGGCTACATTTGGAGTGGCGCCGAGATGAAGAAGAATGGACTGCCAATGAATGGTGTCCCATTGTGTACAGCGACGACTCGTGGTACCACGGCTGACCATCGTTGGCGAGTATGGAGGCGAACTGGAGAGATATCCCACTCTTCCAGTGTGTTGGCGTCATGGTACGTGGAGGCATCGGGCATGTCTTCTGGCCATGACCGATACTGATTGCGGGAATTGTGACGGTACATTGGTACTTCACGGACATCCTACGTCTTCAAGATACGGCATCGAAGTTCCATTTCTGCGTTCATACATGAAACCTGTTTCTGTGATATATCTGTGTGATGTTGATGTCAATTAGAATGATTGTGGAACATTGTGCGTCAGGAGAAGATGCAACAGCTTTATGAAAACGTATCCAACCGAATCAGTGGGTACGTCCAAGCCAAATTTGATGAAACGTCATACTGTTAAGTGGGTTTGTGCTGCCAAGTTCTTTATAGATAATACCATATTTTGTGATCACTGGAATAGGATCATATGCCCTCATTATACCTGAGGTTTCATTTCGTTTCCTCCTTCCCTTCTAGATGGATCGCTTTTTGCCAGGCAGAGTAATTGATTTTGTTCTACTCACTAAAATCTCTTCTGCTTATTCTTTCCTTTGCCACCATCCTCTCTAAGACTCAAGTGACAATTCTTCCACTTTGCAAATTGTACTTCTGTTCATGCTTTCGGTTCTTAAAATTAGACTGAGACTTGTCTAGTTACTGGAACTGGTTTGTAAATACTTTTGGCGCTGTTGCGGCATTTACAAAATCTCTTGCGTCATTAGATTTTTGTCACAGTTGCTTGCCTCTAGGGTGATTACTTGTTTCCCAGGCAAAGGTTAGAGGCTTAATCATTGATTCACTACGCGGGAACATATTGTACACAATTCGCATATTTCTAAATTTTTATCCGAGTCTCTGAAAGAGACTTGAAAGCAGATTGTGTATTTGCGATTTAATGGTCTATTATTTCATACATTTTCATACATATGATCAAACTTGGTGGCACACTCGAGCAGTCCTCTGTAGTTTAGTTTCCCCCACACGTTAGTGCAGGAACGATTACCTCGTCACTGCTAACCAAACGGGAAATGCACGCACATGCGAACTTCCACCGAGCTGCGCCGCCATCTCCGTGCGTTTTCCTCCTTGTTCCACTCTAAGAAAATGTCACCTGGCCGTCTGTTTGTCGTTCGAGTCATGTTTTATAGTCAAACAGGATGATAACTGCAGTGTACTCCAGTGACGTCTACACCGATATGATACTTACCTATGGGGACGCGCACCGCAATGCGGCTGAGGCCCGAAGGTTGTATTCACATTTCCAACGCGACGTCTACATTCTGCGCATGTTTTTAGACAAAATGACTGAGGAGCTTTCCAGGTATAACGTGTAGCGGAAAGACCAACCTGTGATGCACCCGATGGTGCCCCGAAGGTTACTGGGTATTTTGGAGAACATCCAAGTGAACAGTAAGCATAGCCCAGAAAGTAATGCACCACAATTTTTTCTTCAAGAATTCTTTACTGAACATAATGAGAATTACAGACACGAAAGAATGGTGTTTTATTTACACACCCTACTTTTCCACATAATTTCCATCCCGTTCTCTGGCCTTCCTCCAACCCTGTTGGTACTAGTCCTTGCCTGCTTGCAGAGCCATTGCTAAACTATGTGAATCACCTCATTATTGACAGATACAGAGCCAACTGCCGAGTCGTATTGCGTCTGTCATCGCCAGTGACAACATCAGCTCGCTGCAATATATCAGGAGCGACAGCCATGGATGGTCTCCCCGGTCGCTGCAAATAGTGGAGCTCCACCGAACCACCTTCTGATGACCTCACCCTCCGTGCCCAACCACTAACTGTACTTCTGTCGACAGCATATGCTTCATAGACTTTGCACAAGCGTTTGTGAATATTCCCCACAGTTTCTTCCTCTACAGTGAGAAACTGAATGACCGCATGTCGCTTGTAACGTACGTCGCTTACAGACGCCATTTTGGAACTGTCCTGTATTTAGGCTATCTGTCGGAAGTGACGGAAACTTGTCGCGTTCACTCAGAGGACTTCATGTAATACAAACGTAGTGTTTCGCATTCGTAGCATTGTATCGGATAATTAAAAAAATTGCGGTGTATTGCTTTCAGCGCAACCCCCGTATTATAAACGAAAGTGTTATCGTGTTGTTGCATTTAGGTTGCAGTATTATTTGTACCTATGATAATAATAATAATAATAATAATTCCCGTGGAGGCCCGGGAAAAGAATAGGCCTCCGGTATGTTCTGTCAGTCGTAAAAGGCGACGAAAAGAACAAACCACTAGAAGGGCTAACCCCCCTTTCAGTGTGATTACTTGGTTCAGGACAGAACTAAAGAAGCCTCGGACAAGCGCCGTCATGGTCGGGGACGACGCTTGAACCCGATGCCCGCCCACAATGGTAACGACACTGCTAGCCAACTGGAAAACGATTTAAATCCAAATAGAGGTGTTTTGCAGGATATGCTTCCTGCAACCACCCTAGAAGGAAAACAAAGACAGAGGATGAGATGGTCTGATGAAGTTAATCGACACCTCATGTTCTGCTATTACCAAGCAAAAAACCTAGGAACCAACACAACTGGATACAGATCACAAGTATACACAACATTTATTACCAGATACCCGGAATTAAAATTTTTAACAGAACAACGACTAGCTGATCAGATCCGTGTAATAATCAAAAATAACAGGATACCCCAGTCAGAATTAGAAAACATCAAACAACAAGTACAACAAATACTGGAACAAAATAATGTGCAATCAGAAGAAGAAGAAAATACAGTAATGGACTCAAACATCCCAGAGCAAACAAACAAAGACCAACACGCATCAATTAAACAATCAGAGGAAAACGAAATCTTAAGACAGCCACCAGAACAAGCACAAATAGAACATGAAGAGACACACGTGTTAGATATAGAAGAGAAATTTCAGCTGACATATATAGAATACAAAGACAGAAATACAGACATTAGACCATTCTTGCATAGACCGCCAAATAACCCACAAGTCGAAACAACAATAAAAACTATCAACACAATCACACACAACAAAATAAATGAAAATACAACTATGGAAGAGTTACAACTACTGGTTTATATAGGAGCACTCACTACACTAAGTATACACACTAGGCAGAGATCAGAACAAACCAACACAAGAAGAAGCCCACAAAACCAGCATGGCAACACAGGCTACAGATCAGAATAGAAAAACTGAGAAAAGACATTGGACAGCTAACACAAATTATAAGAAATGAAATATCAGACAAAAAACGAAAAAGGTTAGGTAAAATCTCACAACAAGAAGCAATTAGATGAAAAGAAGCAGAAATTACAAGCATTGGCCAAACGACTTAGAAAATACAAAAAAAGTGAAAATAGAAGGAAACAAAACCAAACATTCAGTACAAACCAAAAGAGATTTTACCAAACAATAGATAACACACACATTAAAATAGACAATCCACCAAACATAACAGACATGGAACACTTCTGGAGCAACATATGGTCAAACCCTGTACAACATAACAGGCATGCACAGTGGATACAAGCAGAAACAGACTCATACAAGATGATACCACAAATGCCTGAAGTGATAATTTTGCAACATGAAGTCACCTGAGCAATTAATTCTACACACAATTGGAAAGCCCCTGGAAATGATAAAATAGCAAATTACTGGCTAAAGAAGTTCACCTCAACACATTCACATCTCACTAAATTATTTAACAGTTACATTGCAGACCCATACACATACCCTGATACACTTGCACATGGAATAACCTATCTGAAACCTAAAGATCAAGTAGACACAGCAAACCCAGCTAAATATCACCCCATAACATGCCTACCAACAATCTACAAAATATTAACTTCAGTCATTACACAGAAATTAATGACACATACAACACAGAACAAAATTATAAATGAAGAACAAAAAGGCTGCTGCAAAGGAGCACGAGGATGTAAAGAGCAACTGATAATAGATACAGAGGTGACATATCAAGCTAAAACTAAACAAAGGTCGCTACACTACGCATACATTGATTACCAAAAAGCCTTTGATAGTGTACCCCACTCATGGTTACTACAGATATTGGAAATATACAAAGTAGATCCTAAATTGATACAGTTTCTAAACATAGTAATGAAAAACTGGAAAACCACACTTAATACCCAAACAAATTCAGATAACATCACATCACAGCCAATACAGATTAAGCGTGGAATATACCAAGGAGACTCATTAAGCCCTTTCTGGTTCTGTCTTGCTCTGAACCCACTATCCAACATGCTAAATAATACAAATTATGGATACAATATTACTGGAACAAACCCACACAAAATCACACATTTGCTATACATGGATGATCTAAAACTACTGGCAGCAACAAATCAACAACTCAACCAATTACTAAAGATAACAGAAGTATTCATCAATGATATAAACATGGCTTTTGGAACAGACAAATGTAAGAAAAATAGCATAGTCAAGGGAAAACACACTAAACAAGAAGATTACATATTGGATAACCACAGCGACTGCATAGAAGCGATGGAAAAAACAGATACCTATAAATATCTAGGATACAGACACAAAATAGGAATAGATAATACAAATATTAAAGAAGAACTAAAAGAAAAATATAGACAAAGACTAACAAAAATACTGAAAACAGAATTGACAGCAAGAAACAAGACAAAAGCTATAAATACTTATGCTATACCAGTATTGACCTACTCATTTGGAGTAGTGAAATGGAGTGACACAGACCTAGAAGCACTCAATACACTTACACGATCACAATGCCACAAATATAGAATACATCACATACATTCAGCAACAGAAAGATTCACATTAAGCAGAAAGGAAGGTGGAAGGGGATTTATAGATAGAAAAAACCTACATTATGGACAGGTAGACAATTTAGGAAAATTCTTTCTAGAACGGGCAGAAATTAGCAAAATACGCAAAGCAATCACTCATATAAATACATCAGCTACACCATTGCAATTTCATAACCACTTCTACAACCCTTTAGATCACATAACATCAACAGATACGAAGAAAAGTAAATTGGAAAAAGAAAACACTACATGGCAAGCACCCGTATCATCTAACACAGCCACACATAGATCAAGACGCATCCAACACATGGCTAAGAAAAGGCAATATATACAGTGAGACGGAAGGATTCATGATTGCAATACAGGATCAAACAATAAACACCAGATATTACAGCAAGCATATTATTAAAGATCCCAATACCACAACAGATAAATGCAGACTTTGCAAACAACAAATAGAAACAGTAGATCACATCACAAGCGGATGTACAATACTTGCAATTACAGAATACGCCAGAAGACATGACAATGTAGCAAAAATAATACATCAACAACTTGCCATAAAACATAAACTAATAAAACAACACGTTCCCACATACAAGTACACACCACAAAATGTACTGGAGAATGATGAATACAAATTATACTGGAACAGAACGATTATAACAGATAAAACAACACCACATAACAAACCTGACATCATACTCACCAATAAAAAGAAGAAATTAACACAACTAATCGAAATATCCATACCCAACACAACAAATATACAGAAGAAAACAGGAGAAAAAATTGAAAAATACATCCAACTGGCTGAGGAAGTCAAGGACATGAGGCATCAGGATAAAGTTGACATTATACCAATTATACTATCAACTACAGAAGTCATACCTCACAATATCCACCAGTACATCAATGCAATACAGCTACATCCAAACATATATATACAACTACAAAAATCTGTAATTATTGATACATGTTCAATTACCCGAAAGTTCCTAAATGCAATATAATATATACCATACAGTTACAAGGAAGTCACGCTTGATCAAGGTCCGTGTCACGTTCCATTTTTAACCAGACTTAACAGTCTGAGAAAGTAAAGATAATAATAATAATCCAGCCTCGGGCATGGATGTGTGTGATGTCCTTAGGTTAGTTAGCTTTAATTAGTTCTAAGTTCTAGGGGACTGATGACCTCAGATGTTAAGTCCTATAGTGCTCAGAGCCATTTGAACTGTAGAAATATTAAAAATAATAATATGGTCATTGTTATTAATATTATGAAAGTCATTAGATCTCGTCCAGTAATACCTACTTTTCAACGGAAATAGTGCAAAGAACAGCTGCAGTGGACCTGGGGATATCGATGTCTACAATACAAAGGATTCTGGAGGAGCGAAAATGGCATCTCTTTAAGCTGCACCTACAGCAACAGCTATATGGAAATGATTTCCAAAATCGGCTGTCGTTCTGCAGAGTCCTCGTACATAAAGTAGACGTAAATCCGGGTTTTATCGGGCAGTTTTTATGGGGAGCTGTATGGCATTTCGCCAATGACAGCAATGTCAGTAGACACATCTGGATTACTGGGTTCCTGCAAATCCTCACTGGCTACGACCACATCACATACCATCACAATGAGGTGTTGACATACGGTGCAGCATTCAAGAAGACCTCATCACTGGACCAGTTTATTTGGCTCCCAGGCTGACTGGTCGGCTGTATTTTGCAATTCCTACACAATGATCTGAATCTTGAACATCTAGGAAACATCCCACTGCAGTCAGCTATGAGGCACTGGTTTCAGTACGAGGATTCACCACCCAATTATTGTAGAGGGAATAGGGAATATCTCTACAATGTGCACCCCAATCGGTGGATAGGTCGTCGTGGTTGCATTCGATAGCCAGCGAAATAGCCTTATTTAATGCCCTTGGATGTTTTTCTTGTGACGTTATGTCAAAGCCAGGGTTCATGAAACGGAACCGAAAAATCCAGTGGTGTTAAAAGAACGAATACGTCAAGCTTGCGCTTCAATATCTGCGGAAATATTAAGACCCAGCGCACACTGCACGCAGCAGAGGCAGAGCCGCTTTTGTGGAGCACGCTTTCCAATGGGGCACTGCATACTGCACGCAGCCGAGGCGCAGGGCAGGATTAGCTGGGTCAGCCCTCTGTCCCTCTGTCCGAGCCGCACAGTTTTCCTCTGCCTGCGGCCCGAGGGGCCCGTTATCTCCGATCCCATCTCTGTCAGCGGTTCGCACCACCACAGAGGTGGTCTGTGGCACCGCGCTGCGCTCGGCCAGTAGTGACTTTCCAGCAGCAGTGTGTGCGTCTGCGACAGTACCTCACTTTCGTTCTTGTACGAAGTTTTTTAGTTATGGAACACCTCATTCAGATAGTTCAGGACAACCCAGTGCTGTACGACACCAGTCATCCGGATTACATGCGGAGTAAATTGAAGGACGAAATATGGAAGAAGGTTGCAGAGGAATTACATTACAGCAATTGTAAGTATTATTTATTAATTGATTTATTTATTTTATATGCATTTTCACAATATACATGTAATATTAATGACATAAGTCGTTCTCTATTGGCCTCTTTTTATAGCTGCATACTGCCATTGAACAGAACCTTCTGGTGAATTAAAACACTCATTAAATTTTTCTCTCGTAAGAAACGCTTCACTCGTGTTTCTGCACCTACTTGGAGCAGGCGACAGAAGCTGGTTGGTACTCAGTGGTCCCATGTCGTCCTCCTCGGCGAGATCATTTGACGTAATGTTATCAGTCCTCAAGTAATTATGAAGTACACATGTAGCTGTCACAATTCTATCTACAGTCTCTAGTTTACACTCAAAAGGCCGTTTAAACACACGAAATCGGGAACTCAAGATACCAAATGCACACTCTACAGTTTGACGAGCACGAGACAGTCTGTAATTATAAACTTTATATTTGTCATTGCCAGTAACTCTGCATTTAGGGTACGGTCGCATTAAGTTTTTTAATAATGGAAATGCCTCATCACCTACAAAAACGTAAGGGGCTCTATTTTGTTGTCCAGGAAGCGATTTATCTCCTGGTATTTTTAAAGTTCCGTCAGTCAGTTTTCTTCCTAATACTGAATTAGAAAAAATATTTCCATCACTAAATCTGCCCATTGAACCGACGTCTATAGAGGTAAATCTGTAATGAGCATCGACAGTAGCCATTAATACAACAGAGCAATGCTGTTTGTAATTGAAAAATGAGGAACCAGATAACTGAGGTTTTCGCAAAATGATATGTTTCCCATCTACAGCTCCAAGACAATTGTAAAACTGCCATTTTCTCTCAAAGTCAGAAGCAATATTTTCCCACATAACTGTTGTTGTCTCAGGTAGATAAATGGGTTGTAGATGCTTCCATATCGCTCCACACACATCATAAACTATCTTCGACACTGTCCTTTGACCCATGCGGTAGCTTAGAGCGATGGTTTTAAACATGTCCCCGTCGTTAAATACCTAAAATGAAAAAAGACAACAATCCGTTGATGTTGCATAAGCAGAATGGACAGAAAGTTACTAAGCGTTTCGACATTTATGGTACGTGTACACGAAATCACAGATTGTTTCTGTCACTACTAGGGGAATGGGGCAAAACTATTCTAAAATGTAACTGTTCACCTTTCTTATGTTACTTTATACGGAAATATATGAAAAACTAAATTCAGGAATTCCTTGTTGCAGGGGAAACAGCGAAAGAAAATTGGAGAAAACTTAGGGATTGTCATCGAGATGCCCTCCGTAGACAGAAAAAGAAGAGTGGGCAAGCAGCGACCTCAGTCCGTCCACGGCTGTACCAAAATCAGATGGAATTTTTAGTTCCATATATGGCCAACAGAGGTACTGTAACAAATATAATGGAAGAAGTAAATGCTACAACGAGCGTTGCAAATGATGGTGGAGCAGATGACATAACAGACACACAGAGGAACGAAACACAAGGCGACTTGGGGACGCCATTGTCAAAGAAGAAGAAGAAAGTAGATGTCAGTAAAATCATTCTTGAAAGTATTAACAGCTACGAGGAGAGTGCTAAGAATAGAGACATTTTACGCGAAAGATCACTGCATCAAGAAAATGACGCCTTACACCAATTTTTCATGTCGATGTACCTATCGACAAAAGAGATGCCAAAGGCGTACCAAGTGTTGGTAAAGAAAAAAGTGTTTCAGATAGTATCTGAAACGGAGGAGGAAATTTTGACTAAATCAGTGGCTCCACATCATTCATCAATACCATCATGCAGCACAGAAAATAGTTCGTCTACCACGTCAATATCTGACTCTCCTGGTATAGAGTTTGAACCTTCAGCACCACATTTACTATAAACAGTGTTATCATGTTCATTATTTTAACAAATTTACAGATGGAAATTGTTTCTATGAACTTTAATAAATATTGAGAGAAAAATTACCTTATTTCAATTGCATACCTTAAACATACAGCTAATTTTTCTTCTGTAGGTATGGGCTCCCGCATGTGACTTGGTTTTCCTCTTATGTCTTGCTCTATCAGTGTATGAACCTCTTCAAACTGCCGTCTGTTCAGTCGGAAGCTTTCCCTGAATACGTGATCAGGAACTTCCGTAGACAACGCGTATTCGCCATGTGTTCTTCGCTTTTGCATGTACTTGCTTTTCCATAGAGATCTTTCTCTGTTCTTGTATGCACTGCACAATAAAATAACACTCCTGAGTTCCGAATCAGAATCGGAATCTAAGTCTAACTGCATAGACAGACCCGCGGTGGACATTGCTGGGTGTTCTGTGTTTCGCGAGTGCTGTGCCACCACTGAGCTCTGCCGTGCCTCTGCTGCGTGCAGTGTGCGCTGACCGGCAAAACCCATGTTGCTCTGCTGCGCCTCTGCTCTGCCTCTGCTGCGTGCAGTGTGCGGCGGGCCTAAGAGGTGTCCGTACTAATACCGAGAGGCGCTTACATCAATGCATACAACAACGTGGACATGCATTTGAGCGTATGTATTTTGAATAAGGCAATTATAATGATCTGTCAGTCTATAACAAAGGTATAAAGGAACATAATTTATGATATTCGTTATATTCACTGTCCTTCACTGGAATCAAAGGTAAGATAGCATTTATGTAATACTGCCAGCTGTGAAGCACAAACTGGTGCATTGTGTGTTGTTAATAAATGAGCTGTCACATGCTGATATGCCTTGAACCAGAAATCCAGTATACTTTGGCCCTTGTGCTTATTGCTTTGGTCAGGGACATTCTTCTACACAGACACCTTTTTCGGCCCAGGAATCAAACCTGGCACTTCCCCTACAGCAAACTAGTTCTCTGGTGAGGAGCAATAGGACCAGTTATTTCTGTAAAGCGCCTATTATTAACTCTGGTCTTGCGTTTAGCATGGTCCCCCCTGTGGTGGTGTGGAATGCCCTTTACAGTTCTGCTAAGGCAAACCTTTCGGCGTCAGTGGGATCAAGAATCACTTAACGTCAACTGAGGACTAAGTGCGTGGGCCAAAGCTGTGAGGACGGGGCGTGAGTCGTGCTTGGGTAGCTCAGTTCGTAGAGCACTTGCCCGCAAAAGGCAAAGGTCCCGAATTCGAGTCTCGGTCCGGCACACAATCTGTGAAACTATACAGTCAGCTGATTGTTGACAAGTGATACAATAACAGCTGCAGACATTTACTTAGCGAAAATGGTTTCCTACAAAATGTGTGAAAGCGATAGAAAAATGTTATAAGAGTTGCTACGAGATTCAGATTTAGATGAAGATAGTGATACCGATATCTTTGATGGTGATGATTATGAGAATGATAGCGATGTACCGAACGATCATTTAGGCGTAGAAAGAGTGAAACCTGTATCTGCAAATGAAGACTAGACATGTATGATAAAAATTATGAAATTGAGGAATCTGGTGACACCGAAATGGGCGAAATTTACACACGATAAAATGGTAAATTATGGAAAGAGTTACCTCCTCCTCAAAGGAGACAACAGGTAAGCCCGGGCTGACATCTTTCAGCGAAAACATTTCAAAAGTATGAGACACCATGACATACTGAATGAAATTTGTGTGCACACTAATTCTGAGGACTCTTCTAAAATCCCATATTCATGGAATGATGTTACTACAGAAGAGTTACTAGCATTTATTGTATTTTCTTGCGTGTGTTCTGAGACTGGCAAATTTATGGTTCAAAAGTCCTGGGTTTTCAAGACCAGCATTTACTGCAACAATGGGAAGGTACACATTTGTTTAAATTTTACATTCCTTCGATTTTGTGATAAAACCACAAGACGTGAACGTAAGAATGTCACACAAATTACCACCAAACAGAAAAAAAAAGTTAAGAGGGTAAACGCTGGATTTCAAATCGTTATATACCAAAATCGTTACGTTACAGCAGACCAGTGGCTCCCATCCATTTTTAGACAATTATCGCTGAGTGCAGTCAGACGTTAGTTAGTAAATAGGTTTCCTCTGCCATCTGTTTTCACCCTCCCCCCTTCACCCAATTTATCACAAAACTTAACACTGATCCAAACTGTAGATGAAAGACTTTTCTTGGAACACTTTTACTTTCAAAATGATGACAGATGAATGATGTTTAATTGGTGTGTGTGTGTGTGTGTGTGTGTGTGTGTGTGTGTGTGTGTGTGTGTGTGTGCGTGCGTGTTAGAATGAATGACTAAGGAATTCGTGGTGGATAGCAAGTGCTACCCAAAACTAATTCTCAAAAAGAAAGCAAGCTATCCACACACTTCTTATAAAGCATGCTTCTCCCTGCATGTCCACCGCGGCACTTGCTTGGCATGCACGCTGAAACCCCATTTAAAATCAAACAAATTCGTAAATCACTTCACTGTTGCACTCCTTACTTCTGTACTGACAGAAATTGGACGAATTAAGGCTGTTAATGCTTCTTGTCTAAACACTCTAATAATTGTATAGCACTATAGTAACCCTGCTCTGTCGTGCTGTCAGTTAATTCATTTATCTATTTAAAGGGGGTAATAAAACAATTTGTGGACTACTGCAGGTACTATCTACAACTTGGAGAAGACATTTTCTTGTGATATTTAGGGTCTGTTACATGTATGTCTCATTTTTATCATCAGCAATGTACGTGAAAAATCACAACATATGTACGAAGAATTTGGTGGGTGTATGTACGAAAACTTAACAACCCCTAACAATAGAAAAACGTCAAGACAGGCAACGAGGAAAATGCTTCATCTGCCAGTCAGGAAAGTGACGAAATAAATGAATGCGTTTCCAACATTCAGTCTCGTAAGGTAAACCGTGTAGTTTACAAAAATACTCACTAACTGCTGTCGCTGTTTCAAATTAAATTTTCTCTTTGGCGACAAAAGAAATGGACTAATACCACACTGTAACATTTAAATTAAATTTTGATTCTAAAATACTGTACTTAGAAGAATTTGGAATAAAAATTGTAACTTAATTTATCTTTACACACCGTACTCTGTAAATAACGACAAAACTATGACAGAATGCTTCTTGCAATCACAAAAAAAGTTTAAATAGTAATTTACAACGTAAAATACGCCTCAAATTTTTAAAAGAGGACGTAATAGATACTAAATGTATCCATTCAGTAAAAGTGAAAAATGTTTTATCTCATTATATCAAAGGTTAAGGTAAGTTTATGGTACTTTCGTGAGACTGTTATTTTAAACATTTTGCAGTTACAAAATTTCCAATTCAATTTATGTTGCAACTACGATTACCAAAGTTGATTACAACAACGTGTGGTTTTTATATGCACGCCACATGTGAAATTTTACACATTTGTCAGAAGCATTAAATGAAATGGTTGTACAGTAACGAACATGAACAAATCACACATAACAGTCGAAACTTTACAAATAGAATCCTACCACATGTTCAGAAGAAATGCGTATGTGAGTACGTTTATGTTATAGTTTTCTCGAAAATCCGGAGAGAAAATTTGCGCTTCTTTTGATCTTCATCGATTGGATAAATGCGAGAACATCTAAGAAACACTATCGTATTATAGATATTAAGCACCGTAAAAGAGCAATAAGGCCGTGCAGTAACAACAACACACTGTTTGCTGTTGATGTGAAGCACCGTATTTGCTGCGAAAAATAAGGACGTTCACTAACATATTGGTCTGCAAGATCCTTCTCCCGTTACTGTCGTGAGTCAAAGTGTGATACTCATTTTATTTCATAAAGTGTGTATTACACGAATATAGTACAGTTCAGGTTTGTACGTATAGCCTTAGGCGCACGTATAAAATCGGCTAACTCAAGCGAGATGTTCTTTAACCGGAAAGCTTGCTTCAGAACCGCGGTTCTTTCCTCTGCGCCGTGTTAAAGCGACGGTGACCTGTGAGGGAGATGGAGCCTCAGGAACTTAGCGCAGCCTTCAGTTCGCTGCAGCGCGAGACGACGTCGATTATTCAGTGCCCGCGCGGTGAATTATGAAGGCCCGCGGGCGGAGCCCTGCGGTAGGCGAGCCGGCTTCGGGATTAGCGGGGCTCGCGGCTGTCGCCACTGGATTATCTGGAGCGACAAGGGTGACGCGCCTGCCCCCTCTCATCCAGTTACACGGTACGCTTTCTGCAGACACAAGAGCGGGCAAGCGAGTCCCCACTCTGTCTACAAAGCTACTACGTTACAAGAAACAACCACAGGCTGTTTCACAACGCTATACCAACCCTTCCAGGGCACGCCCTTAAATCAGTGTCGATACAGTGCGCAGACAAGCTTGGTAAGTGTTTATTATCCGCTCACTGCTTTAACAGTGTACGGAACACAGAAATGGGTAACGCCTCTTACTCCAACAACTTCAGTGTAAATGCGCATCACGTTCGACCTCCTGTAGGAATCTCAAAGCAGTGAGCACGGTGGACCTGAACGGGGACTGTTTATACACTACTGGCCATTAAAATTGCTACACCAAGAAGAAATGCAGATGATAAATCGGCATTCATTGGACAAATATATTATACTACAACTGACATGTGACTACATTTTCAAGCAATTTGGGTGCAGAGATCCTGAGTAATCAGTACCCACAACCACCACCTCTGGCCGTAATAACGGCCTTCACACGCCTGGGCATTGAGTCAAACATAGCTTGGATGGCGTGTACAGGTACAGCTGCCCATGCAGCTTCAACACGATACCGCAGTTCATCAAGAGTAGTGACTGGCGTATTGTGACGAGCCAGTTGTTCGGCCACCATTGACCAGACGTTTTCAGTTGGTGAGAGATCTGGAAAATGTGCTGACCAGGACAGCAGTTGAACATTTTCTGTATCCAGAAAAGCCCGTACAGGACCTGCGACATGCGGTCGTGCATCATCCTGCTGAAATGTAGGGTTTCGCAGGGATCGAATGAAGGGTAGAGCCACGGGTCGTAACACATCTGAAATATAACGTCCACTGTTCAAAGTGCCGTCAATGCGAACAAGAGGTAACCGAGACGTGTAACCGATGGTACGCCATACCATCACGCTGGGTGACAAATAAACGCTTCCAATGTGTGTTCACCGCGATGTCGCCAAACACGGATGCGACCATCATGATGCTGTAAACAGAACCTGGATTCATCCGAAAAAATGACATGTTGCCATTCGTGCACCCAGATTCGTCGTTGAGTACACCATCGCAGGCGCTCCTGTCTGTGATGCAGCGTCAAGAGTAACCGCAGCCACGGTCACTGAGCTGATAGTCCATGCTGCTGCAAACGTCGTCAACTCTTCGTGCGGATGGTTGTTGTCTTGCAAACGTCACAATCAGTTGACTCAGGGATCGAGACGTGGCTGCACGATCCGTTACAGCCATGCGGATAAGATGCCTGTCATCTCGACTGTTAGCGATACGAGGCCGTTGGGATCCAGCACGGCGTTCCGTATTACCCTCCTGAACCCACCGATTCCATATTCTGCTGACAGTCATTGGATCTCGACCAACGCGACCAGCAATGTCACGATACTATAAACCGCAATCGCGATAGGCTACAATCCGACCTTTATCAAAGTCGGAAACGTGATGGTACGCCTTTCGCCTCCTTACACGAGGCATCACAACAACGTTTCCTCATGTCAGCACGTTGTAGGTGAATGCTCTGAAAAGTTAATTATTGGCATATCACAGAATCTTGTTCCTGTCGCGTCTGTAGCACGTCATCTTCGTGGTGTAGCAATGTTAATGGCCAGTAGTGTAGGTGGCATTAGGGGAGAGTGTGGGTCGGCCGAGAGGCGTATCGTGAGTCCGCACAGTTGCGATAAACACTGTGGTTGACGCAGCTGTCTAGTAAATAGGAGATCCTTCGTCGAATATCGGTCTGGGTCACAATTTCACTCTGCGCCCCAGACTCCGGGGAAAGTTTTGATGCTGCTGACATAATGTGTTCCTTCCCTTTTTCGCCCCTCCACCTTCAATTACGTAGCAATACACTCCTTGACAACTGCTACCGAACAGAGACATTGTTGGACAGAAATCACACACAGGTCATGAAATCGGGCTCTCAGTAAGGAATATTTCGTCCTCGGGCACTAAAGCCCATTTTCACCAGTTAATCGTACTGGTTGCCAAACTGCTGAGGAATCCTTGAGGGATATTGTCCCACTCCTTTCTCATGGTGGTTTTCAGTTCTTTCACGCTTCGATGACGGGTATTCGTTCAGTAGTAAGCAGGCCATCCCATACGTTCCAACATCTTCCCTTTGTGTGGGACACCTCAGAGGTCCTGTGCGGGCGGACTTTGTCGTCCTTAAGCAGAAAATCAGGACCTTACGCACCTCTCAATAGACGACACGATCCACAATAATCTCCCTGCAATACCGCAGTGCTGCAACAGTATCTCGCGGCAAAATGTGCAAAAGTGTTCGGCCATTGTGAGCAATGCCTGCCCACACCTCAGCGCCTAGGCCATACCGTTAACGTTCTTGAACAATCTGTGTTATGTAACGTGTTCCCCTCTCTCCACACTTGCTACAGCGAAGCTGGATTCGTCAGAGAACATCACTCCCGACCGCTGTTGCTGATTCCAACCGACATGCTCCGTTCACCAACGAATTCTCTCTCGACGATGGCGTGGTTGAACTGGGTGCATCTAATAGTTTTCCGAACATACAAATCAACCTGATTTTAATCGTCGCAAAGTACCATCTCAGACATGTGTACATAGCGGGACTGGGGCAAGGTCTGCAGCGATCTGGCTAGGAGTGAGCTAACTGTACTTTTTTGCCACTACACTGCGTATAGATACCCTAACGGTGAGGTGACATAATTCCGCATAACATTTACACCTTCAGAGACCTTTTTTAATCAAGAGACGACGCTTTTGGACACACCCATTCTTGTGGCCACAACAGTGACATTTAACCGGTTTAGAGCCCTCCAACTGATCGTAAGCACTGAATTAATATCTTTGCAAACATATTGCCGTACCGCAAGGAATGTTGCACTAATCAGTTCCACAACTGCCTTCATGAAACATCGTACTGGACGAACTGTCATTAACACGTCCCACGCCAACAATTACTTTTAGTATTATTGGCCGGGTGTTCGTAGTAATTGTCGGTTGTTCCGTAGTGAATGGTAGTTGCTTCTTAGCAACTGTCAGTTTTTCCTTAGCAGTTGTCAAGTAGTGTATAATCAATGCAGAAAACGCATGCGGGCAGAGTCTGTGTGAATTAAAGTATGATGCCCTGTACTGCTAGACGCGAAATTGGTTCTCAGGCATCTCACACGGCAGCTGTAACGTTCTACCGGGAAATGAAATTTCCCTCACCACAAACGCTGCTCGCTCTTCAGGTTACAGACAGATTATGTCTGTACGCACGCTGTATACGCCTCACTAGAAATAGCCGCTTTACCGACGCAAGGCACTCTTTGACAAAAAGGAAACCCCTGCGAGGGCGGGTTACGATGTGAGGTATTAGGAAGATCACGGATTTTGTCGGAAGGGGCGGCTTTTCAGGAGGTGGGATGGACATGTGCTGTCATTTTGCCCCTGTAAAAGTGCCTGTTTCTGTTGGGCTAGGTGCAATGTCCGTACAGGTACTGTCTGTCTGTCTATTAAAAAACGTACAGCTTTTGTGATCGAAGCTGCATTTCCCAGAACACCGCAACTGTCGTACACGAAAACTAAGAACCGATTTTCCGTGTAGCAGTACAACGGAGCGTTCTATAATTTACGAAGATTCTGTTCATTAGTTGTCAGTGTGACTTAAGGTCTACCCTTTCACCCAGAGAATTTCCGTTTCACAGCATGAATGACTGGGCAATGTGTCACAGTAGTTAAAAAGCTAGCCGCATTTGAGAAGAGCGATCCACATACCGTTCGGGGCTTTCTGATTTTGTTAATAAATGACATAAAATCTTTGTAAGATTGTTTGGACGCATTTTTATAGGAGTTTTCGATCATAAAGTACTTTTTGTAATAAATCTGTCTTCATCGCTTTTTTTCCTTGACATTTAGCGATATAGCGGAACGATGTGTAGCGTCACGCTCGCAAGTGTATCTTTGGCCAGAAATCGTGGCTGGCGGTCTGAGATGCCACGTTGCAATGAGTCCCGCTGCCTTGAAGTTCGGCTGTCGGAAAGCGAAGTTTGCTGAGGAGCTAAGTCGGAAGTCGGTCACAATTTTCCACCGTGTTGACTCGAGTGGTTTCGTATTCTGGGTCCTTGGTTCGTCGCCGAAGACCCTCCTGGTGCACACGGGACGTGTGGCCGTGAGGACTCGAGCGGAAGAGAGTGGGGCCGGATGAGCGGAGTCTGCCACCTAATGTTTATAGCCGTAACGGCATTCTTGTCGGCAGCCGCTAGCAGAGAAGGAGTTCTACCACTGGGGAAAAGCCGCTCTTATACCGAAGTCAGCCTGTGATCTCTAGCAGCTTGTCGTTCGCTTATTACGGGTGAGAAGGTTTCGGAGCTTTCCTATGGTTAAGTTCTTTGCGTCGCACGTTGTGGTCTTGGGGCAAGACAGCTTGCTCTGGGACCAATTCTTTTGATCTTTTCAGTGGATTTAATCGAAGATGCTTGCATTCTCCTCCTCGCGTCGCTGACTAGTATTAATTTGGTTTTTGGCCATACAAGGATGCTCCATACTCCATTTATATATGGTGTGGCTCTGCCTTCCTTAAAGTGTATTTCTGATTTTTGTAATTATTATGTTTTCTTGTGATTCCTAAAACAATTCTGTAATGCACTCCCGCTTGTGCTTCACCTGTATGGACTGTTAATCTGGATAACTTGTGCAATTGGGTGCGTAAATTCAGCTCCCTTTCAAAGTGTGTTAACGGCAACTGTTATCCTTTTTGGCTGGGTAACTTAAGATACTGTAGGCCCCACGTTTTCTTAAGACGACGAAGAGGTTGGGCGCTTCCCGTTTCTTATTTACTGCCTTGCCGTGCAATTTGTTTGGTTGTAGCTCACCTTGCTAAAGAAATTGATACGTACTTAATTCAAAGCATTTCATGTAACCGCTTCTTTGCTCGCGTCCGTTTGCTATTTAACTTTTGTCTGTAGAGTCCTTATTTAAAGTAATTCCAAAGTTTTGACATTGTTCCTACTGATGTTTGTATTAGTTCAATTTGTCTTCTGAAGTGACTGATAATTGGTTTACGTGTGTTGCTAGCTCGCGTTTTGAACGTTTGTGCGCTGTAGAATATTTTTCTTGGTATTAATTGCAGTGAAGCATAATTCAGTTTGTGTTTAAAAGAAGGCTCTTGTGATCAATAACAGGGTTTAAAGTGTTAACTGGATCTCTTGTTACTGTATGCATTTCAAGTTGTTTAAGGTTTGTGTTTCAGAAAGAAATGGTATCTGATTTCCTTGACCAGTCTAGCAAGTGAATCGTCCCGAATTGAAACTTATTCTTTCAAGCTTTTACTGACATTGTCATTGTCATAAAGTGTATTTAAAATTAATTTGTGTCACCCAGTCGTCTCGTCACAAAGCGATAGGCAGCGTTACGAACGCGTTTCAGCTTAAGCCGTAATCAGATATCACATTAAAATGATGTCGATACACTTTATCTAGTCAGGTCCCAATGTACGTACTCATTGGATTACGCTACAGATTTAGTATTTTGTGATTTCATAAACCACGTTCAGTTTTCACTGTTGCTCTTGAGCAAGTGCTCCGTTCCTAATGGCCCTGACGTTGACAGAACGCTTTCTGTCTAAAACAAGAAAATGACGCAAATATTAAGAAAACAAAGTTTCTGACAGATCGACATCGATACTCTACACTCTAGCAGACATATTTCTTTTATTTTGAAACCTATTCACGGGGTTCTTTCATGAAACTGTATCTTTTGTCACTTACACATCTTGTTTGTTGCGCCTTTTTGGAGTGAACCATTCTAGTTTTTCCCAGGGAATGATTGCACAGAACCACAGGAGAAAAGGTGTTGTTGTTGTGGTCTTCAGTCCTGAGACTGGTTGGATCCAGCTCTCCATGCTACTCTATCCTGTGCAGGCTTCTTCATCTCCCAGTACCTACTGCAACCTACATCCTTCTGAATCTGCTTAATGTATTGATCTCTTGGTCTCCCTCTACGATTTTTACCCTCCACGCTGCCCTCCAATGCTAAATTTGTGTACCCTCGATGCCTCAGAACATGTCCTACCAACCGATCCCTTCTTCTAGTCAAGTTGTGCCACAAAATTGTCTTCTCCCCAATCCTATTCAATACCTCCTCATTAGTTACGTGATCTACCCACCTTATCTTCAGCATTCTTCTGTAGCACCACATTTCGAAAGCTTCTATTCTCTTCTTGTCCAAACTAGTTATCGTCCATGTCTCACTTCCATACATGGCTACACTCCATACAAATACTTTCAGAAACGACTTCCTGACACCTAAATCTATATTCGATGTTAACAAATTTTTCTTCTTCAGAAACGCTTTTCTTGCCATTGCCAGTCTACATTTTATATCCTCTCTACTTCGACCATCATCGGTTATTTTACTCCCTAAATAGCAAAACTCCTTTACTACTTTAAGTGTCTCATTTCCTAATCTAATTCCCTCAGCATCACACGACTAATTTGACTACATTCCATTATCCTCGTTTTGCTTTTGTTGACGTTCATCTTATATCCTCCTTTCAAGACACTGTCCATTCCGTTCAACTGCTCTTCCAAGTCCTTTGCTGTCTCTGACAGAATTACAATGTCATCGGCGAACCTCACCGTTTTTATTTCTTCTCCATGGATTTTAATACATACTCCGAATTTTTCTTTTGTTTCCTTTACTGCTTGCTCAATATACAGATTGAATAACATCGGGGAGAGGCTACAACCCTGTCTCACTCCTTTCCCAACCACTGCTTCCCTTTCATGCCCCTCGACTCTTATAACTGCCATCTGGTTTCTGTACAAATTGCAAATAGCTTTTCTCTCCCTGTATTTTACCCCTGCCACCTTCAGAATTTGAAAGAGATTATTCCAGTAAACATTGTCAAAAGCTTTCTCTAAGTCTACAAATGTTAGAAACGTAGGTTTGCCTTTTCTTAATCTTTCTTCCAAGATAAGTCGTAAGGTCATTATTGCCTCACGTGTTCCAACATTTCTACGGAATCCAAACTGATCTTCCCCGAGGTCGGCTTCTACCAGTTTTTCCATTCGTCTGTAAAGAATTCGCGTTAGTATTTTGCAGCTGTGACTTATTAAACTGATAGAAAAGGTGTACCAAGCTAATTGTTTTCTTTGACTTACACCTAGTGGATACCATTTTTCCTTCGTTCTGTATTCCATGAGCTGAGCACGGGGCGAGGGAGTTGGTTGGCCATTCGAAACTCAACGATCTCTCCCCTCCGCTTTTTAAGCGGAGAAACCGTGCTGTAGTTACCGACGTTTTAGACACGACAGAGAAGGGGGAACAGGCCATGAATAGGATGAAAAATCTAAACCTGGTGCGAGAGAACTGGTTGGACATTTCAAATTCAACGAATCTTTCTCCTGCCCCTTTTTATAAAAGTGGAGCCATTTTGGTAGCCGAATTCCCTTTCTAGTATTCCTTTCAGGGTTCGGTTTGCTTACAGACGTGCCTTCCGCACCAAACCTGTCTGGTCTTGGGAGGAACATATCAGAATTCCAGTTTTGTAATTTATCGTTTTTATTTCCTTTTACTTCTGTCTTGTTATGATGGGGAACTCTTTCGTGTTACTAATTGCTTTTCTGACGGTATTTTGGTGTGCTTGGGAAGATCATCACAGAAGCCGCCTACAAGTGAGTTATCTCTAATTATTGTCTGAGACCTTTCAGTGCAACTTTTGTCAAATTGATCAGTCTTGCATGTGGAAGAACTTAGGCTGATTTTCTTTCGGTAATGAGTTGTAATGAGTTCCTGTGTTGGCTTAAGTAAGCAGTATATGTTGGTGATTCCTATGCAATTCGTCATTGCCATGATGCAGCGCAGGGAGCTGGGGGTATTGGACAGAACGAGTACCTATATCGTGCGGGAATTACGGCATGATAGTAACTTTTCAGAATTTTTAAGAGTTTATTTGGACTACAGATTCCGCCGCCCCCATGCCACCCCAACTATCAAAGCAGTGTTCTCTCTCCACTCTGTCACCACTGAATTTCCGTAGCGAACAGTGAACGACATTATGACATGATTTCTAAGCGTATGTACAAGAAATGCGGGAGACTAAAACACTCTTCTTTTATCACAAACGAATACGTCAGTTCTTCGGCGTACAGCTAATTCCCCGTCGTCTTAGATTAATGTGCCATTAAATCTAAACTATTTTGTATTAGGGAATCACCTAATGTTTATGGTGAATGTTATGAATTCTAACATAAAGATGTGTTGCACCATTTACCCTTGTTCTAAAAAAAAGGAAATAAAATACTGTAATTGAAAACTTCACTGTTAACATGAAAACATCGCGATCATACCTGAGACTGTACCCGACATCACAACTTGCCTGATACGGAAGAGTAAGAGGGGCAACATAGTAATATCCTTTCCCACAAGCACGTCGATGCTGAATTATGTGCAATAGGTCCGAATGTTATATGAGCTCCACTAAGCCACATTGCATTAGCTGTCTGCTTATAAGACGTTCTTTCGTTATTACCTAGGTCAATGCGCAAAGAAGTGGGATACAAAAGCTCTATACAAACCATATCATAACTTTTTCCGTTGCACCCTTACTTTTCTGGGACTAAACTGATCTTCGTGGAGTTTCTTTTCGATTTATCTTTGTTTCTGTAGACTACATTCCGAGAAATGTTCACAAATGTCGACTAGAAAAAGCGAACAATTGTTTGTTTCGTGTCCGCATGGATTTCCGGTAGGTCGTGTTGTGTTTTGTATGTACGGAGCCACCGAAGTGTGACCGCTGCCTCACGGCGGCAGAGTCGAACCTCTGGCAACGCGTGCAGTTCGTCAGTCAGTCATTTGCTCGCCTTTGCGGCACGAGGTCCGGATGGACGATGCGCACATACCGGCACCGAATGCAGGCTGTGTGCCTGTCCTTTTACGCTGCTGTGTACTGTGACGATGCCCAGACAAACGCTGCGGAATTACAAGAGAAGAGCGCAGGCTATCTCCTGCCATTTTCGCGCTGGCGTGTTCGACGTACGGCGTTCCTGTTCATGCTACGCCTGTCATATTCGGACGGAGCGACCAAAACATAGCGGGTGGTTGTAATTGAAGTGCAGATACTGACGGAGGTTTAGTGCAGGTTGTAACTATGGTATGTCAGCGAAACTAGGTAGATATGCTAATGGATTAATGCACTTACACTGAAAAAAAAACTTTCATTTCTGGCCACCAGGTGAAAATCTGACACTGTGAATGCAAGGAAGACGTATAGAAATGTTTCCATATGTAATGGATTAGGAACGGAACGTGGGGAGAAAAGATCATAGAGTTGAAAATGCCAGAATGTTAATTTCATTATTAACAGCCGCTTACGCAGTTTGTTCTATGTCAGCTCCAGAAACGTCGAGAAGATGCTGCATCAATAAAACAACGTTATCAACAGTGGCTCGCAGCAGCTGCAGTGGAATCTCAGCAACTTGTTCCTCTATACTGGCCTTCAGATCAGGTGGAGACCGAACATTTCCCAGGTAAAAGCGTCCCTTTAGATACCCCCAAAGCCAGAAATCACATGGATACAGATCAGGTGATCTTACTGCCCATGCATCTGGAAAACATCTGGAGATAATACATTCGTGCATTCTTTTTAATGACGCTGCCGCCTTTTGACTGTAATAATTTTTGTTTCTTTGTTATACGATCCAGATATTGACCTTACGCCATTTTCAAGTACAAAAACTTATTTGCATGTCAAAAGACATACTTCAAAATGGGCCAAGGCCGAAATCTGTGCCGGCCGCTGTGCCTGAGCGGTTCTAGGCGCTTCAGTCTGAAACCGCGCGACCGCTACGGTCGCAGGTTCGAATCCTGCCTCGGGTGGAGGATGTGTGTGATGTCATTAGGTTAGTTAGGTTTAAGTAGTTCTAAGTTCTAAAAGACTGATGACCTCAGACGTTAACTCCCAGAGTGCTCAGAACCATTTGAACCGAAATCAGGATCGTAGAACAATAAAATAAAAATTATTGCAGCATCATTCAAAAAATTTACCATGACTTTGGCTCCAGTCGAAATGAAAATTATCAACATACGTAGTTGTCAAGTAGATGTTTCACTGGACTAGCGACATGAGGTGTTTGCCCCATCATTCATGAAAACAGTGGTTTCCACACAGCTGTGCTTTTCCAAAGCAGGATTTACGTGTTGTACAAGGAGATCTCGATAATGTGCAGATGTTACGGTGCACCTGACGGACCCTATCGGCGTATTCCCTTCGAAGAGGAATGAACTCAGAATGAAGATGAATGTGAATCCATACCACACGGTCATATAGGGCGAGTACAGTGGCTGTTCATGCACAACACCCGGTTTAACAGTACCTCAAATTAGGTAGTCCTTTGTATTCAATGCACTCTGTAGTGTAAAATATGCCTCGTTACTCTACTGAGTATTGTCCGGCCATGTGTCGTCAACTTCGACCCGTGACAGAAGCCGAAGAGCAAATTCAGAGCGTTGCTGTGGCTGTGGCTCGTGAGGTTTCGTGTGCTGCACCGTCTACGTCTTGTACGGCCCCAGTGTAAAATAGACAACAAATTACGCGTACTGTTGACCACAGGACGAGCAATTATCGTGATACTGTGCGATCACTATATCACAATGCTTCACATTACTTCGGTTCTACTGTGAATTCGTGTCTAGTTCATTATATACACTACTGACCATTAAAATTGCTACACCACGAAGATGACGTGCTACAGTCGCGAAATTTAACCGACAGGAATAAGTTGCTATGATATGCAAATTATTAGCATTTAAGAGCATTCACACAAGATTAGCGCCGGTGGCGACACCTACAACGTGCTGACGTGAGGAAAGTTTCCAACCGATTTCTCATACACAAACAGCAGTTGACCAGCGTTGCCTGGTGAAACGTTGTTGTGATGCCTCGTGTAAGGAGGAGAAATGCGTACCATCACGTTTCCGACTTTGATAAAGGTCGGATTGTAGCCTATCGCGATTGTGGTTTATCGTACCGCGCATTGCTGCTCCCGTCGGTCGAGATCCAATGACTGTTAGCAGAATATGGAATCGGTGGGTTCAGGAGGGTAATACAAAACGCCGTGCTGGATGCCAACGGCCTCGTATCACTAGCAGTCGAGATGACAGGCACTTTGTCCGCATGGCTGTGAACGGATCGTGCAGCCACATCTTGATCCCTGAGTCAACAGATGGGGACGTTTGCAAGACAACAACCATCTGCACGAACAGTTCGACGTCGTTTGCAGCAGCATGGACTATCAGCTCGGAGACCGTGGCTGCTGTTACCCTCGACGCTGCATCACAGACAGGAGCACATGCGATGGTGTACTCAACGACGAACCTGGGTGCACGAATGACAAAACGTAATTTTTTCGGATGAATCCAGGTTCTGTTTACAGCATCATGATGGTCGCATCCGTGTTTGGCGACATCGCGGTGAACGCACATTGAAAGCGTGTATTCGTCATGGCCATACTGGCGTATCACCCGGCGTGATGGTATGGGGTGCCATTGGTAACACGTCTCGGTTACCTCTTGTTCGCTTTGACGGAACTTTGAACAGTGGACGTTACATTTCAGATGAGTTACGACCCGTGGCTCTACCCTTGATTCGATTCCTGCGAAACCCTACATTTCAACAGGATAATGCACGACCGCATGTTGCAGGTCCTGTATGGGCGTTTCTGGATGCAGAAATTGTTAGACTGCTGCCCTGGCCAGCACATTATCCAGATCGCTCACCAATTGAAAACGTCTGGTCAATGGTGGCCGAGCAACTGGCTTATCACAATACGCCAGTCACTACCCTTGACGAACTGTGGTATCGTGTAGAAGCTGCATGGGCAGCTGTACCTGTACACGCCATCCAAGCTCTGTTTGACTCAATGCCCAGGCGTATGATGGCCGTTATTACGGCCAGAGGTGGTTGTTGTGGGTACTGATTTCTCAGGATCTATGCACCCAAATTGCGTGAAAATGTAATTACATGTCAGTTCTAGTATAATATATTTGTCCTATGCGTACCCGTATATCATCTGCATTTCTTCTTGGTGTAGTAATTTTAATGGCCCATTAGTGTATGTGTGTTAGTGTAATCGGATTTAGAACAATCTCGTTTGTAACTTCCACCTGGATAGGGCGCTTTCCTCTTCCAGATGCCACATAAAGGTCACCCGTGTTTTCTAATTTCGCTATGATTTTCTGTAAACCATTTAATTACATTGAGTCTCTTCTCAGTCCTTTAAGTCGGCGGTGCTCCTTCAATGTTGCACCGGTAATTGCGCCGTTCGCATAAAACAGTTTCACTAATGGGACATGGTCTTTCTTATCAAAAGAACCGCTTGGCCACACCGGTCGGCCTTTCTTATCGCTAAGCATACTGTTCACTCACGTTATGGCTTATCAAATCGCATCGTGGATGTCATACCATCCTACAAAGATTGCGCACCCCCAGATATGCAACAGGTGCCGCAAATGGAACTAATTTCTTGTCCTGCATAAATCGGTTCCGCACTGTTCATTACCATGTCTAGCAAGTTGCACTGAAATACGATAACCACAACCTGCAGTGGACTTAGTTGGGTAGCTGAACATTAATTGTAACTACCGGGTTTCAGTAGGATTTGCATTTGTGGCTGCAAGAGGACAAACATCCACCACGTCTGTGATTCCTAGAGTATATTAATGGCCTGTTTAGTGTTGTTCAAGGAGCTTCTCTTCTCGTAGACGCTATGTGTCTGTTCTGTTTACTCCTGTGCGCTGGTACAGCAGTGTGATGTGTTTCTAGCGTGTGGGTTAACAGTGTTTAAGCCACGTTGTTTACCAGCCTGTGCGTTGTTCAATTTTGAATGACGCTGCTTGGGACGCTCTGTGCTATTACAGCGTTGTCCTCGCCAGTGGTCTGGTATTGGTCACGTTTGTATCAAGCATTGCTTCACATTACTTCCCTTCTACTGTGAATTCGTGTCTAGTTAAACTAAATACACTCCTGGAAATTGAAATAAGAACACCGTGAATTCATTGTCCCAGGAAGGGGAAACTTTATTGACACATTCCTGGGGTCAGATACATCACATGATCACACTGACAGAACCACAGGCACATAGACACAGGCAACAGAGCATGCACAATGTCGGCACTAGTTCAGTGTATATCCACCTTTCGCAGCAATGCAGGCTGCTATTCTCCCATGGAGACGATCGTAGAGATGCTGGATGTAGTCCTGTGGAACGGCTTGCCATGCCATTTCCACCTGGCGCCTCAGTTGGACCAGCGTTCGTGCTGGACGTGCAGACCGCGTGAGACGACGCTTCATCCAGTCCCAAACATACTCAATGGGGGACAGATCCGGAGATCTTGCTGGCCAGGGTAGTTGACTCACACCTTCTAGGGCACGTTGGGTGGCACGGGATACATGCGGACGTGCATTGTCCTGTTGGAACAGCAAGTTCCCTTGCCGGTCTAGCAATGGTAGAACGATGGGTTCGTTGACGGTTTGGATGCACCGTGCACTATTCAGTGTCCCCTCGACGATCACCAGTGGTGTACGGCCAGTGTAGGAGATCGCTCCCCACACCATGATGCCGGGTGTTGGCCCTGTGTGCCTCGGCCGTATGCAGTCCTGATTGTGGCGCTCACCTGCACGGCGCCAAACACGCATACGACCATCATTGGCACCAAGGCAGAAGCGACTCTCATCGCTGAAGACGACACGTCTCCATTCGTCCCTCCATTCACGCCTGTCGCGACACCATTGGAGGCGGGCTGCACGATGTTGGGGCGTGAGCGGAAGACGGCCTAACGGTGTGCGGGACCGTAGCCCAGCTTCATGGAGACGGTTGCGAATGGTCCTCGCCGATACCCCAGGAGCAACAGTGTCCCTAATTTGCTGGGAAGTGGCGGTGCGGTCCCCTACGGCACTGCGTAGGATCCTACGGTCTTGGCGTGCATCCGTGCGTCGCTGCGGTCCGGTCCCAGGTCGACGGGCACGTGCACCTTCCGCCGACCACTGGCGACAACATCGATGTACTGTGGAGACCTCACGCCCCACGTGTTGAGCAATTCGGCGGTACGTCCACCCGGCCTCCCGCATGCCCACTACACGCCCTCGCTCAAAGTCCGTCAACTGCACATACGGTTCACGTCCACGCTGTCGCGGCATGCTACCAGTGTTAAAGACTGCGATGGAGCTCCGTATGCCACGGCAAACTGGCTGACACTGACGGCGGCGGTGCACAAATGCTGCGCAGCTAGCGCCATTCGACGGCCAACACCGCGGTTCCTGGTGTGTCCGCTGTGCCGTGCGTGTGATCATTGCTTGTACAGCCCTCTCGCAGTGTCCGGAGCAAGTATGGTGGGTCTGACACACCGGTGTCAATGTGTTCTTTTTTCCATTTCCAGGAGTGTATGTCAGTGTAATTGGATCTAGCACAAAGTGGGGTTTGTTTATGCTGACAATATTTTTCCTTGTCCATTCCCTACTTTGTTTAAGTGATGAAATCAAATGTGATGTTTCTAGATTTACGGGAGCACTCCCATTTTTTATTGTTTTGTGCTTTGCTAACGCCGTCAGAGCGTACAGATTGTACCATGTATCCATGTAGATGAGAGAGCTGTCGTGAGTCAAAGTTTAATTTCATGGCCACCAGTTGTTTGTTTTGGTAAATGATCAACTACGTTAAGGTTTGGAGTGCTTGTTGCACTATAACTATAAGAAGCCTTTGTGATCTGTGAAATAATTTCGTATGTTTGTTATGTATGTTTTAATATGTGTCGAAAAATATTTTTAAAAGGTCTGGGGAACTGTGTTGTAAATTCTTTTTGTGTGACTTTCAAGATCAAAGATTTTCTTAACTTATTGGTCGGTGTCACCAAACCCCCCAATCACACTCGTGATGTATCAGAAAGGAACTGAGATTCAGAGAGAAGAAATAAATACTTCTGCGTCCTGATGACACCATAAATGTCAGAGACGGCAGGGGGCTTGGATTATTAGTTGAACAGAATGGAAAGTGTCTTGAAAATGGCTATAAAATTAACAGGATTAAAAGTAAAACAATTACAGTACAATATAGTGTAATGAAGTGAGGTGAAGCTGAAGGAAATGCGCTAGGAAATAGAATGCTGACTGTAGTAGGCTAGGTTAGCTATTTGGTAGGCACTTCAGTCCGGAACCACATGACTGCTACGGTCGCAGGTTCGAATCCTGCCTCGGGCATGGATGTGTGTGACGTCCTTAGATTAGTTAGGTTTAAGTAGTTCTAAGTTCTAGGGGACTGATGACCTCAGATGTTGAGTCCCATAGTGCTCAGAGCCAATACTCCCGGTCTCTGCAGTTATCTGAATGATTCATAAGCCGTGAAGAATGTTATATGTATTTCCCATTAAAAAGAAATAAATTCGCGGACGTAATGTAAACGGCAAATTCATGACCCTGGAATACAAAAATGACAATATAAATACTGCGACGATAGTTACAGTTTCTTGAACACAGGAGCCTTTCCCAGCGTCTACACCTACATCTGCACCTACATGATTGCTCTGCAAACCACAAATAAGTCTTGGCAGAGGGTTCGCCGAACCACCTTCAAGACACTTCTCTCCCGTTCTACTATCGCACGGCGTGTGGTAAAAACGAGCACTTATATCTTTCTGTGCGAGCTCTGTTTTATTTTATTATGAATATCATATCTCCCTTCGCCCCCCCCCCCTCCCACCATGAACCATGGACCTTGCCGTTGGTGGGGAGGCTTGCGTGCCTCAGCGATACAGATAGCCGTACCATAGGTACAACCACAACGGAGGGGTATCTGTTGAGAGGCCAGACAAACGTGTGGTTCCTGAAGAGGGGCAGCAGCCTTTTCAGTAGTTGCAGGGGCAACAGTCTGGATGATTGACTGATCTGGCCCTGTAACAATAACCAAAACGGCATTGCTGTGCTGGTACTGCGAACGGCTGAAAGCAAGGGGAAACTACGGCCGTAATTTTTCCCGAGGGCATGCAGCTTTACTGTATGAGTAAATGATGATGGCGCCCTCTTGGGTAAAATATTCCGGAGGTAAAATAGTCCCCCATTCGGATCTCCGGGCGGGGACTACTCAAGAGGATGTCGTTATCGGGCAGGTAGGTTAGAAAATTTAAAAAGGGAAATGGATAGGTTAAAGTTAGATATAGTGGGAATTAGTGAAGTTCGGTGGCAGGAGGAACAAGACTTTTGGTCAGGCGAATACAGGGTTATAAATACAAAGTCAAATAGGGGTAATGCAGGAGTAGGTTTAATAATGAATAGGAAAATAGGAATGCGGGTAAGCTACTACAAACAGCATAGTGAACGCATTATTGTGGCGAAGATAGATACGAAGCCCACACCTACTACAGTAGTACAAGTTTATATGCCAACTAGCTCTGCAGATGACGAAGAAATTGAAGAAATGTATGATGAAATAAAAGAAATTATTCAGATAGTGAAGGGAGATGAAAATTTAATAGTCATGGGTGACTGGAATTCGAGTGTAGGAAAAGGGAGAGAAGGAAACGTAGTAGGTGAATATGGATTGGGGCTAAGAAATGAAAGAGGAAGCCACCTGGTAGAATTTTGCACAGAGCACAACTTAATCATAGCTAACACTTGGTTTAAGAATCACGATAGGAGGTTGTATACATGGAAGAACCCTGGAGATACTAAAAGGTATCAGATAGATTATATAATGGTAAGACAGAGATTTAGGAACCAGGTTTTAAATTGTAAGACATTTCCAGGGGCAGATGTGGACTCTGACCACAATCTATTGGTTATGACCTGTAGATTAAAACTGAAGAAACTGCAAAAAGGTGGGAATTTAAGGAGATGGGACCTGGGTAAACTGAAAGAACCAGAGGTTGTACAGAGTTTCAGGGAAAGCATAAGGGAACAATTGACAGGAATGGGGGAAAGAAATACAGTAGAAGAAGAATGGGTAGCTTTGAGGGATGAAGTAGTGAAGGCAGCAGAGGATCAAGTAGGTAAAAAGACGAGGGCTAGTAGAAATCCTTGGGTAACAGAAGAAATATTAAATTTAATTGATGAAAGGAGAAAATATAAAAATGCAGTAAATGAAGCAGGCAAAAAGGAATACAAACGTCTCAAAAATGAGATCGACAGGAAGTGCAAAATGGCTAAGCAGGGATGGCTAGAGCACAAATGTAAAGATGTAGAGGCTTATCTCACTAGGGGTAAGATAGATACTGCCTACAGGAAAATTAAAGAGACCTTTGGAGATAAGAGAACCACTTGTATGAACATCAAGAGCTCAGATGGAAACCCAGTTCTAAGCAAAGAAGGGAAAGCAGAAAGGTGGAAGGAGTATATAGAGGGTCTATACAAGGGCGATGCACTTGAGGACAATATTATGGAAATGGAAGAGGATGTAGATGAAGATGAAATGGGAGATACGATACAGCGTGAAGAGTTTGACAGAGCACTGAAAGACCTGAGTCGAAACAAGGCCCCCGGAGTAGACAACATTCCATTGGAACTACTGACGGCCTTGGGAGAGCCAGTCCTGACAAAACTCTACCATCTGGTGAGCAAGATGTATGAAACAGGCGAAATACCCTCAGACTTCAAGAAGAATATAATAATTCCAATCCCAAAGAAAGCAGGTGTTGACAGATGTGAAAATTACCGAACAATCAGTTTAATAAGCCACAGCTGCAAAGTACTGACACGAATTCTTTACAGGCGAATGGAAAAACTAGTAGAAGCCGACCTCGGGGAAGATCAGTTTGGATTCCGTAGAAATACTGGAACACGTGAGGCAATACTGACCTTACGACTTATCTTAGAAGAAAGATTAAGGAAAGGCAAACCTACGTTTCTAGCATTTGTAGACTTAGAGAAAGCTTTTGACAATGTTGACTGGAATACTCTCTTTCAAATTCTAAAGGTGGCAGGGGTAAAATACAGGGAGCGAAAGGCTATTTACAATTTGTACAGAAACCAGATGGCAGTTATAAGAGTCGAGGGGCATGAAAAGGAAGCAGTGGTTGGGAAGGGAGTGAGACAGGGTTGTAGCCTATCCCCGATGTTATTCAATCTGTAAATTGAGCAAGCAGTGAAGGAAACAAATGAAAAATTTGGAGTAGGAATTAAAATCCATGGAGAAGAAATAAAAACTTTGAGGTTCGCCGATGACATTGTAATTCTGTCAGAGACAGCAAAGGACTTGGAAGAGCAGTTGAACGGAATGGATGGTGTCTTGAAGGGAGGATATAAGATGAACATCAACAGAAACAAAACGAGGATAATGGAATGTAGTCGAATTAAGTCGGGTGATGTTGAGGGTATTAGATTAGGAAATGAGACACTTAAAGTAGTAAAGGAGTTTTGCTATTTGGGGAGCAAAATAACTGATGATGGACGAAGTAGAGAGGATATAAGATGTAGACTGGCAATGGGAAGGAAAGCGTTTCTGAGGAAGAGAAATTTGTTAACATCGAGTACAGATTTAAGTGTCAGGAAGTCATTTCTGAAAGTATTTGTATGGAGTGTAGCCATGTATGGAAGTGAAACATGGACGGTAAATAGTTTGGACAAGAAGAGAATAGAAGCTTTTGAAATGTGGTGCTACAGAAGAATGCTGAAGATTAGATGGGTAGATCACGTAACTAATGAGGAGGTATTGAATAGGATTGGGGAGAAGAGAAGTTTGTGGCACAACTTGACCAGAAGAAGGGATCGGTTGGTAGGACATGTTCTGAGGCATCAAGGGATCACCAATTTAGTATTGGAGGGCAGCGTGGAGGGTAAAAATCGTAGGGGGAGACCAAGAGATGAATACACTAAGCAGATTCAGAAGGATGTAGGTTGCAGTAGGTACTGGGAGATGAAGAAGCTTGCACAGGATAGAGTAGCATGGAGAGCTGCATCAAACCAATCTCTGGACTGAAGACCACAACAACAACAACATCTCCCTTCGTAGGTGGACGCCAACAGAATATTTTCGCAATCAAAGTATAAAGTTGGTGAGTGAAATTTCACGAAAAGATCACGGCACAACAAAAAAGGCCGCCATTTTAATGATTGCCATCCCAATATAGGTGTGATTTCACCATCATACGAAACGATCTACCCTTCTTTGAACCTCTTCAATGTCCTCCACCAGTCACATCTGATGCAAGTCCCGCACCGCACAGTAATACACCACTACAGTGGTGTAAGCAGACGCTTTAGTAGATCTGCTGCTTCGTGTTCTGCAAAGAAATCGGAGTCTTTGGTTTCCTTAAACCATAACACAGTCTATGTGATCGTTCCAATTTAAGTTGCAACTGTAATCCATACGTATTCAGTTGAATTTACAGCCCTTAGATTTATGTGATGGCGTGTAACCAAAACTAAGCGGATTTCTTTCAGTAATCATGTGGACGAATCCACACCTTTCATTGTTTAGAGTCAACTGCCACATTTCGCATCATACCCCCATCTTGTCTATATCATTTTCCAATTGGGTTTGATCATCTGATGACTTTACAAGACCGTAAATGACAGTATCATCTGAAAACAACCTAAAAGGCTGCTCAGATTGTCTCCTATCTCGTTTATGCAGCTCAGGAACAGCAGAGGGCCTATAACACTTTCTTGGGGAACACCAGATATTTCTCCTGTTTTACTCGTTGACTTTCCGTCGGTTACTACGAACTGTGACCTTTCTGATGGGTACTCACGAATCCAGGCGCACAAGGTGGAAGTTGTAAGTCTGCATTTCGTGGCCGTGGCGTAATTAGTGGTGTACTAGAAGGGAGTGTGCCTTTTACGGAAGACCTTCTCCGGACGGACCACTCGGCTTCCGTGTCGCTGGCCACTGCGTGCCATGTGTTCTGATTACTGTCGCTGACACCAGCGCCAGCCGTAACTCTGCCAGCTGGGAGGAAGGACCGCAATATAGCGTAGGAGAGAACGACTGGGAGAAACACGTAGCGAGTGGTTCTCGCCTTTAGCCGGTACAGCACCGTTT